>NC_060275.1:106866245-107146038 GCF_021613505.1 Equus quagga
ACATCCTCACAGAAGTGGCAGTTTTAAGAAAGACACGTCTTCCTTAAGCAAACAAACCAGTTTTCTTCACAATAAACAAGATCCTTGTTCATATATTTGCATAGCTGTTGACCTTCTCAATGTATCACATTGCAGACAGAAGGAAGCTTTCAGAAAATCCTCCCCAAATGTTAAAAGAGAAGCACAGCAAGAAGGGGTCTTCACTATCCCAGCGATCCAACTGAGTTATCCTCACAGCTTAGCCAAAATCCAAACAAAACAAATATCATTATAAGCAAAATTTCTCTATAATGAAAATATTTCCCAACCTTGACAACCTTGTGGCTGTTGACTCAGTAAACCAACATGGAGACAAACATGAGGTCTCTGATACATTGAGTCTATGAAGCTGCAATCTCCATCTTCTAACTAGAAGGTCTTTAAGAGCAAAGATTTGTCTGCGGTGCCTGGAAATGTGATGATGAACAAATATGCAAATGAGTTGGTGCTCAGTTCATCTTATGGGTAAGAAAACAAGTTCCATAAATGACCCTTCCCAGAACTTGAAAACTCAAGGAGCAAGTAGTTGCCAGGATTGCGAAGATGATCAGAAGTCTTTTAATGGTTTATTTGCAAGTATTGAATAGATTATTCTAGAAAAAAAAAAGACCAATCATTTTGTAAGAAGGAGCCATTTTCATTTATTTCAAAACTGCTTCACTGTCTGTCAGTCTGTCTGGACAATAAATTGTTTCAGAGAAAAAAAAAAACTATATCTTACTCATTTATATAACTGCACCAGCCAGCACAGTGCTTAGTTCCATAATAATTTCTAGAACTGCTTGTTATTGTTAAATTGAAGGTTTAAGGGGTTAACATGAAATAAACAAGTAAGGTGGGATGGGGGCCCCACTACTAAAAGTAATTGCCTCCTGACTGAGAATTTTGCGCAGAGAAAATTGCAGTCTGGCTGAATCTTTTGTTGAAGGTACTCTTTCCCATTCGGCATGAGTGAAAAGCAGGAGGCCTGGGGGATTTTGGCCACCTCCATTTACAAAGGCCAAAAGTCTTTCGCAAGTCCAGTTCCCACGGTGTACAAATTCAGAGACATTATGCCCTGTATTGGTTTCTCCATGGAATTAAGGTTTCTCAAAGGAATTCCAGTGCTCTCCCTTGAAATAAAAATAATCCCATTTCCCTAAATGCCAGAGGATCTGCTAGGAATCTTTCACTGTAAGGTTAAGATTTCTGAGGCAGAGGATGTTGCCTACAGAAAAGTTTTCAGAACCAACACCCCCTCACACACACTTCAGCCATTCTCAGGCTAATATGTAGGGCCAGTCTCAAGGCAGCCCAGCCTCTCTGGGCCTACTGAGAATGGAGAAGGCTAGAGAGAAAGAGCATTGGCCCATCCCACACCGGGGACCCTCCGAAGGGAGGGGGAGTAAGCAGCTCCTTTGGACGTACACTACTGTATTTCTGAAAGGTGAACCATTGAATTTTCCAAAAGTTGTGGTATAGTAAAACAAACACTGGGGAGAAAAGAGAAGAAAGAACAATGGAAGGAAGAAAGGCAGAGAGGGAGGGCGGGTGGAAGGAAGGAAAGAAGGAAGGACGGAGGGATGCTCATAGGTCTAATGCTCATAGAAGCCTTATAAGCAGTGCAAAGCACAGGGTTTTATTTCCACTTTACTAATGAGGCAGTGGAGCTGAGACTCAAACCCAAGTCCTCTGATTCCCGGCCCTGTGGTCCTTCTGCTACATACACTACAGCATCGTTTTTTTCTTCATTTTCCTTAATTAGGCCTACTTAAAATTCCTGAGAAAGGTTTATTGACACATGAACGAAATGGCCTTGGTACAGGGACATTCACTGTAAGAGTGTCTATGATCAAAAAGTTTGGAAGTTCATCCAGAGGGGAATGATTAAATTAATTATACGTCTTCCCTAAAAGCATGAGACAGCTCCACATGCCATGATATGGTGTCATCTCCAAGACATACTGTGAAGTATGAAATAAGCGTGATGCATATCAGCCTGCACAGTATCAAACCAAGGTTCCCAGGATGGGGGCTTCTCAACCAAGGGAGAAAAAGCTGTAGCATCTCTGCTGTGCCTAGCTGGAACTCACAATCACTCTTCTACCCGACCCTGCAGCCCAGCTAGGATACAGGGCTGTGAAAATCATGCAGGAGTGCCCTTGGAGCAGCAGTCTACAAGAATCTCGTCTAGCCTCCAGGTTAACAAGGTTTCTCTATAGAACCTCTACATGGGATGAGCCCAAAAAGAGTATGTTCCTCCAGAGAGCAATTGACTCCAGGTAGACACCATGGAGTAATAACAAGAAAAGAGGACTCAGGGGCCGGCTGCGTGGCCGAGCGGTTAAGTTCGCACACTCCGCTGCGGCGGCCCAGGGTTCGGATCCTGGGCACAGACATGGCACCGCTCGTCAGGCCACATTGAGGCGGCATCCCACATCCCACAACTGGAAGGACCTGCAACTAGGATATACAACTGTGTACAGGGGGGGTTTGGGGCGATAAAGCAGGAAGAAAAAAAAGACTGGCAACAGTTGTTAGCCCAGGTGCCAATCTTTAAAAAAAAAAAAAAGAAAAAAAGAAAAGAGGACTCATCAATAGGAAGACCCAGCTACAGACAAACAATTCAGAGTTATAGACTGAGCAGAGAAAAGAAGGTGTACAACAGATTTCAGCAAAAACCCTGGAGCAGAAGCATGGGTCTCAGTATTTAAGTGACAGGGCCAATGCGGACCTCAAGGCAGTGGCTGAAGCTACCAACTGGCTGCTCAGCTAAGACCTCAGCAAATTTGCCACAGAGCAGTGGTGGGTTCTTAGAAACACCTAGAGTTACAAGGCTGGTGTAGATGTGAGGATTCAAGGCTGAGAGGGGTCCCAGGAGAAATAATGAGAAAACATTGGCAGTGAGCAAGGGCCCTCCCAGGGATGACACCGGCCAGGTGCCAGGCAGTGGGACTCTTTGATGACCAGGGTCATGGAGGCCATGAGAGTCTTCAGAATCACCTGGAGGATGACATCTAGGGAATGAAGTGCGTGGTTTCCTCCTCTCCCCTCAACCCGTGTAGTTAAACTAGATTGACCCAAAGTTTATGCCACAAAGCCAACTCAAAACTGGTAAAAGACCTTACAATAATATCAGCCTGAGAATTTTATTACCCAAGGCTAAATTGGGGGGTCCTAAGACATGCATCAGAGGGATAAAAGGAAGTTATTAGTAGCAGGGGTGACTGTGTGACTATTCCAGGGCTTATTGAAGCCAAGAACTTTGCAAGGGGGTCATACAAGAGGCTGACAAATTCATATTTACCAACAGAAACTATTGACAGACCAAATAAAAATGCTGATAAAATAGCTCTCATGACTGATACAATCCATTCTGACTTTCCTATATGCATGATTTGATTAAAATGTGCGTTCGTTGCACTGCAGACATGACCGTAATCACATTTTACTTAATCTGAATTCTGTTCCTACCATCCTAAGTTTGCCCCAGGCCACATCTTAATAGTTTAGAGAGGTTTACAACCACTGAAGAATATTAACTAGACCCTTCTTTTGTTCTATTATGAATTCAAGTTTTTAAGAATAAATTATGTATAGGTTTCTTTCCCCTAATATGTCATTTATAACTAAAGAGTACATATAATCCTTTGGGGAAATACATTACTATCCAGAGTCATATTATTATAATATTCTGTTATTATTATAGTATATATTATATATATCATTATATATAATAATACATTATATATAATAATACATTATATAGATTATTATTCAAGATTATCATTGTGATATAGCTTGAACTGGTGTTGTAATACCCATCTTTTTCCTGAATATATATCTTATCAGACACAGGCCAGCTATGAGGGAAACTTAGAGATTGGGTGAGTTTCAAAGATAGATGATGCTGAAGTGGGTGACAGATTCAAATCTATGGGCCAAATTTATCCCACAGACTGTTATATTTATCCCACACATTTTTAAATATTACATTGACTAACACAAAAATTCAGAAATCTCACGTAAAAATCCAAATTGGGGGCTTCTTTTGAGAAAAAGTCTGGCAACTCTGGGCCTGCATTCACTTATAGCAGCCATCTGTGGGAGCTGAGCAGCAGCCAACCCCAGTGCAGTTTGCCACAGTCCCCACTTGGCCCTACATGGCTCCTGCAGGGCCCTGAGTTTACAACCCCTGGGTTTGTAATTCCTTAGTTTGCAATCCCTGCCCTAGAGGATGAAGCAGGGTTAGGGAGCGAGGAAGGCTGAGGGACAGACTAAGAGCAGAGACGGGTGGAGAGTGAGGATGAGAGTCACAGCCTCTGTGTCCTATACGTACACATTGTGTAAAGCGTGTGATTTTCCAATTTGATGTCACACCAGAATATTCCGCTTAATGTCAGACTGCTTAGGGCTTTGCCCTGGTGTCTAGAGACATGGAGAAGAAGCAAAGGAGGAGGAAGTCGGTCCTTTTAACGGTATAACTAAGGAGAACACCGAGGATCTGGTGAACGCGATAAAAAGAAACTGACCCATGAACGACACTGAGTATAATTTAAGCTTTTCTTTGTGATCTGGTCGCCTTTATGCACATCAGCTATTTTCCTGTGCATTGTAGCACAGGGATGCTTTCAAGAACTCTTGAGAAATGTTGGTAGAGATTGCCTAGATTCACTTTTAATTCTTCTGCCTTTATCACTTCGATATAATATAATTCTTATAACCCATATATATATATATTTTTTGGAACTCTTATCTAAAATCAATCGACCATAAATATACGGGTTTATTTCTGAACTCTCAATTCTATTTCATTCATCTATATGTGTACCCTTATGCCAATACCACACTGTGTTGATTTGTGTAGCTTTCATAGTAAGTTTTGAAATCGGGAAAAGTGTGTCCTCCAACTATGTTCTTTTTTTTTCAATTTTTATTGAGATTATGATAGTTTACAACCTTGTGAAATTTCAGTTGTACGTTATTGTCAGTCATGCTGTAGGTTCACCACTTCACCCTTTGTGCCCTCCCCCCAGTTCCCCTTTCCCCTGATAGCCACTAATCTGTTCTCTTTGTCTACATATAAACCTATATTTTGAGTAGGCAAGAAAAAAAAAAGGAGTTCCTGAGAACTGTGTCATCATTTGCTCCACGTTTGATGGTCTCAGGCTCTGATTCGTATGCCCACTTTTTATAGCTTCTCTGTCCCCTCTCTCTACAGGCAATTCCTGCGTAATTGCCATCTTTCTCCTCCACTTCCATATTTCAGACTACTGTCTAAGCCAGGGACTGAGAAGTTCTGGAGAACAATGCCTAGTAGGCTTCCTAATAGCAATTTTCTTTGATTTCTGGTCATGGTTTTCTTTGGCTTATTTCTGGGTTCACATCTCATGAGCTTCCCATAAACCTGACCTCCCCAGAGAAGAGGGATGTCACAGTACTGATGCGTCCACATAGGGTACTGTTTGGTCTTCACGAAATACACTTACAATATTTCATTGGTTAAAAAAAAAAACAAAGTATTTCTTTAAAACAAAAAAGTAATTTTTACTGTTAGAAATATGCATGGGTCTGGCTGCGAAAGTACTTCAGTTCATAACTGTGTATAATTTTTAACTCTGAGTATCACTTGTGAAGGACATTACCCCCAGTTTACATATGAGCCAAGAAAACAAATATATTTTTCTCAACGGCTAGAAAATTTATGATAAAAACAACTTTGGAAGGTCCAATCCTATTTCCATTCGTAGTTCTACTCTGGTTTGATAAAAAAATGTTAACTGGCTCTTCCAGAAATTACTATTACCATAGCAATAATTCCTACACTCTACCATCTCAGGAGAGCAGAGAGTGATGGTGGCAACGTTGCTCTTCCTGTACTGCGCTGACCATCAGTCAACCCTGTGAAATGATCACTGGTGTTTTGTGATTATCGTCCATTCCTTTGGTATATTTCTTTTCCACCTACTTATTTGCACATTTGTGCACCTGCAAGTATACTTATACAGACACGCTTTCTACTAATTGTCCCTTGTTTGTCCACATATAAATTTAAAATAATCTCAAGTTCATGTCTGAATCTGCAATGTCTCAGTCAATTTCTCTTTCCTCTTTCTATCTCTAACAAACACGGCATATCAACCACACCCTTATCTAAACCCCTTATCTATAAATAAGAACCCCTCCCAGACCATATGAGTACGTCTCTAGCAATGCTGCCCTTTCAGAGGTCTGATTAACTAGACAAATAGTGCATGGAACTCCAGCTGTATTTCCAACATGAAATACGGCCTTCCTTTTTAAATTATAATTATTTTCCAGTGAAAACAGTGACTAGAACTTATAATGATCAAAGCATAATTCCTCAAGGCAATATTGAATAACATCTTTCCTTATTCTAGAAGTCAGACTTTTGAAAACTCTAGCCATCTTGAGCACAGATATGAATGCAGAAATAAGCTAAGCATTAGTGTGGAAAAATCTAGATTATTAAATCAGAAAGTATGCCTGACATTGTATTCACTTAGCCAGCTGCTTGCTGCCCATGCAGCAAGTATGTTTATGCCCAGTAGTCACTGCAGTAATTCAAGCAAGACAAAAAATTACTTTTAAATAAAATGGCAATTCAATCAAGAATAAGTAAGGCTTTAAGGCAGATTTAAACTGAGACTAGCCATAAATCCATAGAAAGTGAAGCTATCAGAAAATAGCAATATAAAAATGTGTGGATGCTGTCAAACACCCATTTGAGATTGAGATTTCTATATAGTAAAAAAAATAGCAAGAATGTGAGCAGCACCTCCAAGGGCCTGGCACCATCGACCCCGTTCATCCCCACACGTACCCCATGGGAGGCACTGTGGTCATCCCCATTTTACGGATGAGGCCGAGGATGAGTAACCTAGCCAGGATTCTCAGCAATTAGAGACAGAGTCCTCTTCAAACCCAGCCAGTGAAACCTCCAAGTCTGCGTCAACAAACTACACCATCTGCTGTCACGGCACCAGTGAGCAGGAGAAAGAAGTATTTTCTCTTTAACTAATGATGTGGCTTTTGTAAGGACTTTGAAATGTTAAACTATGGTGCGTGTACCTTTCTTAAAAACACTTCTGGCCTTTTGTCCTAGACTTTATATTTTACATTCAGGCAAGCATACCTCCTCTGGTCTACAAGCATAGATGTTGAGTATTTAGGACAGGTCTTATCATCAGGCGAGGAAGACAGTCATCCCCGCGATAGGGTTGCAGGATGTTCACTTCCAAAAATCTCTCTCCCATCCACTGATTACACTGCCTAAAACTGCACCCCCAGAAAACTTGTGGAAATGGCCACATACTCCCAGTTGAAGGTAAATGTGTCTTCAAATTGATTTCTCCCATCCCGATTATTCCACAGCAAAGGGCACTGGGAGAATGGGGCCTCATTGCAGCCATGGCAGATCATACATGGTGTTTAAATCAACTCCTCTTCACCCTGCTGGGAAGGGAGGGATCCCCATCCAAGAGAATGGGGATGGCCACCCAGCACTGGAGAGATGAGAGCCACAGCAGTGTATTCGTCACGTACACTCACAGCCAGGGGAAGGAGGACACTGCTCCATGCAGGGCCACTGTGGAGCTGCCCTTAGGAACGGAGTGAACAAGCAGAGGCTGTGGGAGGCAGGCTCTGTAGTGACAAGAGGGTGAGGTGCTTCCCCAGGGAGGATGTGATGGGCTTGTTGGAACCCATCTGTGGGCTGGCCGGGAAATGAAACCAGCTACTCAGGGATGAGCAGGACCAGCGCCCAGTCCCCATGATTCTGGGGGCTGGTTGGCTACAGGAGAAAAGAGGGAAGGGAAACATGCTGTTAAGCCATTCAAGATCCTCCCAGTTTCCCCGAGATGTCGAGGCAGCACATGACATCGGGCCGGAATTTTAAGCCTTACACCACAGGTGGACGAGTATGGAGAGAAACAGAAGATGAGAGATGAGGAAAAAGTGGAGAGTTTATTCTGAGTCCTGAAGCTCAGTGACGAGATGTTTGAAACTGAATGACAAAATTATTTGAAGAGTGGGCTGGAGGCAGCTCCTAGCAAATTTTAGTGACAGCGTTTTAAGGGCAGAGTCTGTACAGAGAAGGAGCAAATGATTTGCTTCTTCTTAATACTTTTTCTGTGTGAAGTAGCAATACGTTAGTGACACAGCCAGTTAAAGGAGTCTTTGATCTTAGTTAAAAGAGGACAGTGTGTGGTGGGATTCATCTCTCACTTTTCAACTGACAGTATTGGCAGCTTAGGTGCCATAGAAATTCTGTTCAAAATAACATGAACATAGATGGCTTCTGTTGAGCACACACAGTTTGGTCATTGTTTTCCATGCAGTGTGACATATCCCTGGGGATTGGCAAGATGATGTTAGGTGGTTCCAGAAACCAATATGAAATAAAAATGAATGCCATAGTGGTTTCCTTTTCAGTGCTCTTCAATCCAGGCAAAAGGCAGGGTAAAGACTCAGTTTAGTCTACCAGGTCTGTGTCCCCATTCTAACACTTACTAATCTCCTTACTTGAGCCAGTTCACCTCCCATGCTGAGCCTGTGGTGGCCCCGCCCACACTACCTGGCTAGAATTCAAGGATTTTTTTGTCTTCAGCTATCTCCTATTTATGGCAAGTTATAATGGTTTTCCATTTTGATGGTAAAATAAAGTTTCCTTTTTAAATAAATATGTCTCAGTAGAAATAAATAAATCAGTAAGCTAATTTGAAGAAAATATTAAGTAAACAAGTTCAAGTGTTACATGAATATAGCAAAATTATAAAGTTTATATGTGACTGACTGAAAGAAAACATTAGTTAGACACCGTTTGTCTCTATGTGTCTGTATGTGTATATGTGTCCATATATCCATATATATTTATTACACTCATGTATCTTCTGATCAGTTCCATATCTCTTTAAGTCTGATGAAGAATAGCCCCTCTTTTTTTTTTAGGAGCTAAAAAGTATCTAAAATATCTGGTTTTTTGTAGCATAAGCTGTCAATTCCCAATGATAGTACCAAGATTAAACCTCTATTTCATAAAAGAAGGCTTTTTCCTGAGAGTTAATGTAGTAGATGATCCAACATATGTACCCTATAATCATTTTTAGAGTTGTAATTAAGTACGAAGACAATAAGCTTTATTCCTCACAGTAATGAGAAACACGTAGTTCCATGAGTCTGAGGTCCTGTCCAGAGATTAGGCAAAGAACGCTTCCCCAAAACTTTCTATAACCCCCTTGTCTCAAAATTTCAGGATGTGTTTCTTCTCTTGGGTGACAACATCATCAAACACCCAGAAACATCAGGAGCCAGCCCCTCCCTGGCGCCCACGTTTCATCTCAGGATGTTGTCGGGCCGAGTCAGATTCTCTGTGGCGGAAAGATTAGTCTAGAGGTGGGCCCAGGAAGAGGCTGCCCCTTAACGTGGGGAATGCCCTGCCTCCTGCCAGTTCAGAGATAGAGCCAAGTCCGGCAGCAAAACCCAGTATTCAAAGAATTTGGCAAATTCAACCAGTCCAGGCTAGTTGAAGTTAGGACGTACAGGATGGAATGACAAAAAGGGAACCATCTGTACAAGTAAGAGGGGCAGGGGATCCAGGAACAGGAGAAATTCAGGAGATTCTACCGTCAGCCTCTGCAGAAATTTTGGGAAGCCTGTGTTGGCCTCTGACTGGGATCCTGCCCTTGGCCATAGGCTCAGGACCTGGACTCCCAGTTTAGAAAAGGACTGACAAGATCTAGGTAGGCCTCAGTTCTGGGGAAGCACAGTTTAGGAGGGCATGGGTTCTGGAATATGCTGCTTATCCTCTTACCCTAAGTGAGTCCATGGGTGGACTGGGCCTCAGGACCATGGCCACAGCACTATTATTAACCTCAAAGTTGAGCAAAGGCTTCCTGAGTCCCCAAACTCTCTAATGCCAGGAATGGTCCTCCATCCTGGAGGCAAAGATGAATCTTCATGTGGGAGTGAGATGTCCCCAGAGTCAGGGAGAGTAGGGATTCATAGGATGAGAACCTGGCAGGGGCCGTTCACATAACAGACAGTGACAGTAGGATCTTCCCATTTTTACGTAGAACAGTTGTGATCTGTGAGGTCCAGTGGTCCAGCCCTCCAAATCTAGTTAGTTGTTCTATGAATCAGTGATTCTTGCTCAGGGGCAGGGACTACATAGACTAGTCTATGTTCTTTGAGAGGATCACTCAGCAATGAAAACTCATTCACTCTCTAGCATTCTATAAATCTCCTCTTATCCCTTATGTGCAAGCCAAAGTTGTACAACCTTAATTTCACCCTAGTTCTCTCTTTTTTTTTTTTTTTTTTTTTTTTGCTGAGGAAGATTCACCCTCAGCTAACATCCGTGCCAATCTTTCTCTATTTTGCATGTGGATCACCACCACATCATGGCCACTAACAAGCGGCATAAGTCCACGCCTGGGAACTGAACCCAGGCCACCAAAGCAGAGCATGCCCAGCTTAACCACTAGGCTGCAGGGCCAGCCTAATTTAACCCTATTTCTATTTTAGTCCAAAGTGAACGTTGAGGGCAAGGGATATGTTGGGAATGATCAGCCATCTTTTAAGAAAAAGAAAAAAGTAACTCCACAAGTATTTAAAGATACTGACGCTGTCATTTAGCTGTCTCTTTTTGGAGGCCAAGCAATATCCACTCAACATTTCACAACTTAAGCTTAGCAATCATTTAGATATAGAGATATAGACAGCAAAGCACAAAACCTAGGAATATTTGTTAAGTACCAGACTGGAAGACATTAGATACACACCTAAGACACACATTTCCAGAAACAGACAACTTCCAATTTTATAGAATAATATTAATTATTTGAAACCCCTTAAGATCTTGCTACTCGATGTGTGGAGCAAGGATCAGAAGCATAGACATCTCTTGGGAGCTTTTTAGAAATGCAGAGCCTTTGTCCCAGCCCAGACCTCCTGAATGAGCATCTGCAGTTTAACGAGAGCTCCAGGTGATTCAGATGCACAATAAGTTTGAGAAATACTCTGAGATATATACTAGGCCCTTTCCCTTTTCAGTGTGCTCAATGATGAAAATTTAGAAAATTACATTCATTTCCTATGGAGAAACTCTCCATCATAGTTACCATTAGTTATCTTTAAATGTAATTAATAATTGATGAAAGTAAATATGCTATGGAACTACTTCCTATCTCTACCCTCCACCTCTACCATTTCAAAAAGGTGAAAATTCCCCTTTACTCAGCAAGCCTATCATCCGAAATACAAGTGGGATGAGGAATGGTGCAAGCAGTGGGAGGGCAGCCACATGTTCAGGAAGAGCCCTGGGAGGACGGGGGAGAATTTGAAAGCATTGAGCATCCATGATAAATGCACATATGGTGGGGTGTTTGGCTTCATAAATCACAAACATCTCTGTTTTCCAACCTTGTCTACTGACTGGGTGCTCAGGTGGGTTATGGCTGCTTCTCCATTTGATTTGCTAGTTCCCGGTGGGCACGCTCATTTCTGGGCCCTGTCGGTTTTCAGGCATCTATCCTGTCTACAACTATTGCCCCAGGACCTTGACCTTCCAAGTCCTCAAAGATCACACAAGACTCTCTTTTCACTCTTCCATAAACCCAAAACTGCTTCAAGGAACAACACAGAGCCATAGTCTGAGACACATAGAAGAGACAAAAAAGGGAGACTGGCCCGGTGGCATAGTGGTTAAGTTCAAGCCCTCCACTTCAGCGGCCTGGGGCACCCAGATCCTGGATGCCGACCTAGCACCACTTGTTAAGCCACAGTGTGGCGGCATCCCACATAAAATAGAGGAAGATCAGCACAGATGTTAGCTCAGCCATAATCTTCCTCAAGCAAAAAGAGGGAGATTGGCAACAGATGTTAGCTCAGGGCCAATTGTTCTCACACACACACACACAAAAAGGCACCAAAATTCAAATTCAAAGTATCTTTAGGCTCAACAGAACAAACAGAATAATCTATATACCTTATAACCTTATACAGATCATTTTCATTGTATTATTGATTTGATAAATGAACAAGCTTAAGTATAATAACAGGATTTTTTGTTTTTAAAAAGGCAAGATAGCTGAAGCGTGTTTTTGTATGCCTTGCATAAATGAAAAATAATGGTTTTTTAAATTACTGAAATAAAATGAAGATATAGGTATATGCCTACTAACATGCTATGATTTTTGGAAATTGTGAACACATTTTTTTTCCGTCAGGGAAAAGAAAATACCATTGTTCATGAAAAGAAAATCTATGAGAATCACATATGTTTCCACCACAATTTTACCAAATTACCATGCATTAGATATAGACAGAAGATAAAATTTATGTTAGTTTACTAGAGGGTCTTTGCCAGAATAAACATACTCTCCAGTTAGTTAGTAACTCTGATGGGCGATATAGACTTGGTATGTAAACTCCTAGTTCCTTGCTTAAAAAGATAAAGCTATTCAATAATTATTAGTTGTCTTTGGAGAGACTTAGAGAACCAGACAAGGCAAGAGCAGCTCTTCTAACCGGTCTATAGCAGCCCACTGAACTTCCTATGGGACCTTCAGGAAAAGGCTGAAACTCAGATTCTAAACAGATGTCAAATTTCTAGGAACTCACAAAGAATCCAAAATAAATATTACTTTGTCCAAAGAATATCAAGCAAAATAGAGGCCTTTCTGATTGCTTTTATTTTATCCAAATTTGAATAACAATATTTTCAGCAAGATCACTGTAAGGCCATCTGCTTAATTGCTGCCCAATCCCATATGAAGACTATTGGAGCTCCACTGGAATCTATTGAGAGAGAGAAAGCTAAGTGAGGCAACTCATTCACCATCTCCATAAAATCATAATGCTTGGCTTCAATCTGTCATTCACAGATCTATGTTTTTCATTTATAGTATTTGAACTAAGACAAGCACTTACATCCCTTCTTTTCCAAATACAAGAGATTGATATATTTAAATTCACTAATAAGATAACAAGTTATGTTGCTACCAAACACAGGATTGGCCTTATTAATTGAGAGAGTCAAAAACGGCCGTGCCTGATACAGCTTCAGTGGCTCTAGGATGATCCTCACCAACAATATTGTCCTGCATACCCAAAGTCACTCCACTCTTCCCCAAATAAATACCTCTTCTCTGCCTAACCATTTGCTCACAATTGGACAATTGAGTCATTTTTACTTAAAATCTTTGTCTCGTTTTAAAAGGCAAACAGGTCTGGGAGAGGACATAGGAAATCATATTTATATAAGTCATTTACAACTCAACAAATCTTTTAAAAATACTTCCTAAGTGTGAGGCAATGTTCAAAGCACTGGAGATAAGAAAAGGAGAAGAAATGTCCATGCCCTCAAGTTACTCACAGCTCAGTGAGGGAGATATGCACGCTTATGAGTTGATGCGATACAAGTTCCTGTTTGCTATGAAGGAGCCATGTGCCAGCAACAGGAGAGCTTAGGAGTGGTTATGCTTCAATCCTCCCGAGTCAGAAGTGCTCCAGAACAAGTAACAGTTGGAGAATGTGTAGAAACCTACAGATGCACCTTGGGTGGTAGGGAGGTGGTGAAGACAGAAAACACGCAGAGGTGGGGATTATGAAGGAAAAGAAGCCCAGGCACATTCAAAGACAGAGCAGTGATAACAGGCGGATTTGAAAAAGCCCCATAAGGGTAGAGTTTAGGGAACATTTGGAGAAGTAGGAAGAGACGAGCCTGCACACTTTCTTTAGTCCTTTACTAGGTTCCAGGTACTGTGTTCTAGATTCATTATGTCATTTGATCTTGGTGACAGCCCTATGATTTGGGTGATGTTATTATTCCCATATTACAGATAAGGACGATGAAACACAAGGAGGTTAAGTAACTTGCCCAAGGCCACTGAGCTTGTGAAGTCTCAGAGACAAGCTTCAAACTGCCAGGGAGTTTGCTAGCATCCCCTAAGTGCAGGTTGTGCGAGAAGGAAGGTCAAGGACCACAAAGGCACAGGCCACTGTCACAGAGACTGGAGATGCTCAGATCGGTAGAGGAGGTTCACCCACTTGTGCTTTGTGTGAGGTCCAGCCTACAAGATCTACTGAGGCAAATGGAAAATATCTTAGAGAAAATTAAGGTTTCCTCCTTTCTACACATTAGAGCATCAGCCTCCAGGAAGTCACCATGCAGAGCTGTTCAGGAGCAGAAACAATCACCTTCTTACCCAGATGTTTGGAAGGACCTCACCCCAGGTCTTGTGAATCAAGATTTTGGCCATTAGGGCAAGAGCTCACTGTCCTCAAAGGCACTGCTGAAGCCTAGTCTCTAAGTCTCTCAGCTCCAGTTATCACCAGTCACTGCTACTCACTGAACCCCAGCTATTCCAGCAGAAGCTTCAGTTCCTAAAAATAGCAGTCTTGGTTTCTCCTGAGGCCTCTCTCCTTGGCTAGCAGATGGCCGCCTTCTCACTGTGTCCTCACATGGTTTTTCCTCTATGCACGTGTATCCCTGGCATCTCTCTGAGCCCAAATTTCTTCTTCTTATAAAAGCCGTCAGATTGGATTAGGGCTCACCCTAACAGCCTCATTTTAACTTAATCACTTCTTTAAAGACCTTATTTCCAGATAGAGTTGCATTCTGAAGTACTGGGTCCCCTCTTGCTGAGACCCCACCATCCCCATAATGCTCACACTCAGCTGAACTCTCCTCCCTTCTCCCAAACTCTGTCATTATGTCCTCTAGAACCACAGTGTCATCCTCTACCTGGGCTTTGGATCCTCTCTGCCTGTCAAGAATCTCACATAACCAAGTCTCTCTTTTATCTCTTTGGTATTCAATTAATCCTCCTCAACTGATTCCTTTACAGCAATGTAAATACTGGGTCAAATCTTTCCGATCCAAAAAGAGTCCTTTCTTTTCTTGACTCTCAGCCCTATCACTCTTTTCTCATCCACACCTACACTTTCAAAAGAGTTTCTATGAAACGTGGCTCAATCTCCTCGCCTCCAACCTACTCCTCAGGTTGCTAGAATCTGGTTTCAGCCTCTGTCCCTCCAATCTGACAACTCCCATCAAGCTTGCCAATGCCCCTAGGTTACATTTTTTTAAATCCTCATCTTATTTGACTTCTTAGCAACAGTTGACACTTTTTCCCATCCTCTTTTCCTGAAACATTCTGTTCCTCTCATGCTCTCCTCCTTCACGGCTGTATGACTTCCCAATCTCCTTTGCAGGCTCAAGATCCTTTATCTCATCATCGAATAAAAGATTCGGTCCTAAGCACACTTCTCACTCCATCCTCTTCTTGGTCCTCTTCCTAGGGGATTTTAATCAGGCTCATGGCGTCAACTACCTTCTAAAGAATGGTGACTCCCCTTTCTGGGTCCAGTCCACCTCTATCCTTTGAGATCCATGTGGCTACTCAGCCTGTCAACTTCTATGTTCCCAAAACACCTCAAATTGAACATATTCATCTACAAAGTCATGAGCTTCCTCCTCAATCTTGACTCTGATTATCAAATTACCCATTCATTTCAATGAGTCAGAAATGAAGAGAAACCTTCTCTCTCAAACCTCCTATCACTGTAACCCAGTGTTTCTCAACTTTTACTCATTCTCACTCCCCCTCAGCACCTTTATTATTCTTTCCTAAATTTTCCCTCATCTCCATGAAATTTCAATACCTCAATTATATTATATATCCACATATGTTCCCTGCATTCCTGTACCTTATATATAAAAACGAAGTAAGATGTTTTTTCACTTTTGTTACGGGCTGAGTTATGTCACCCCAAAATTCACATGTTGCAGCCCTAAGCCCCACTATCTCAGAATGCAACTGTATTTGGAAATAAGGTCTTTAAAGAGGTGATTAAGTTAAAAAGTGATGTTATTAGGGTGAGCCCTAATCCAATCTGACTAATATTTTTATAAGAAGAAATTTGGGCTCATAGAGAGACATCAGGGATGCATGTGGACAGAGGAAAGACCATGTGAGGACACATCGAGAAGGTGGCCACCTGCCAGCCAAGGAGAGAGGCCTCAGGGGAAACCAATACTGCTTTTTTTAGGAACTAAAGCTTCCTCTGGAATACCTGTGGTTCAGTGAGCATATATCATGAGCCAGGTACTTCTAGGTCTTATTGAAAATATTCACAGCAACCCTATTGTTGTTATTATTATTCCCTTTTATTCTAATGAGGTAAGTGAGCCTCAGAGATATGAAGTAATTTACTTAAGATCAGAGGATAATCTATGAAACCCAGATTCTAATTCAGTCTCTGATTTCAAACTTTGTGAAAGTTACATTATCCCAGTGGATTCCCAAAGAGGAGATTTATGTAACTCTTCCCATCCTCCACCTTCTGTAAGAACTACTGAATCAGAATCATGACTTGGAGGCTGGAATGTTTTTATTTCAATATCCAAGAAAATTCTTATGTAACCTGCTTGTGTGGTACTTAGGAACAACTGCCCTGCCTTCTGGAATAGAGCTTCTTGTGGTAGAACATTCAAGATTCTCTTTTAACAAGCACTCTAGGGGCCAGCCCTGTGGCCAAGTGGTTAAGTTCGCGCACTCCGCTACGGTGGCCCAGGATTTCTCTGGTTCGGATCCTGAGTGCGGACATGGCACCACTCATCAGGCCACGTTGAGGCGGCGTCCCACATGCCACAACTAGAAGGACCCACAACTAAAGTACACAACTATATACTAGGGGGATTTGGGGAGAAAAAGCAGAAAGAAAAAAAATAGAAGATTGCTAACAGTCATTAGCTCAGCTGTCAATCTTTAAAAAAAAATATTGGCAACAGTTGTTAGCTCAAGTGCCAATCTTTAAAAAAAAATAAGCTCTCTATATCAAGGACTGTTTCAACTTATCTTAGATCCTGCATGGATCCTTCCTTAATCTCTCTGTTTTTCTCATAGATAAATGAGGTAGGGAGGGAGATGAGTAAAAAGGACAGGTAAGTTCCAAGTAAATTATATTTGTTCTTCCTGAACAAATGAATAATAAGGGTTATGCAAAGTCAGAAAGAACAGTACACTTAAAGTGTATACATTTAAGATGTATATAATTTTTATAGTTCTGGCCCCGTGGAAGCATTGGCCTCAGTGTGAAGTCGGTGGAAGGAAGGAAGAGAAGGAAGGAAAGAGGGAGGGAGGCAGGGCAGGAGGGAGAAAGGGAAGACAGTGACATCATCACTTAGAATTTAATTAGCTGACAAAAACAGGTAGAAGTAGGAGATGTGATGGGAAAGGCAAAATGTGGTGGAAACAGAATAAGGAAGAGAGGAAATAAAGAACAAAACAGTTATAATGAAGTTCTGACTAGCATCCGAGATGTAAGCCACTCTAAATAGTTTGTCTTCTAATTGTGTTATTTTTGGTTTTGCTGTTTTACTATATTGTGTGTGTGTGTGTGTTCATGTTTTATTTTGAAAAGGTAGAATTTGCTCTGAATGTCACGGCAATTGCAGCTCCTGCAAGAGAAGGCAGTTGAATAGGTAGCAAGCAAATATAGTCTCTATTATCCTCAGCTTGAAAAAAAAACCCACCCTCTGGGGAATTTGCATACCAGTCAGACTTTGGTGCTCTGCAGTGGGTGGTTCCGGCTGAGAGGCAGCTCTATTCTTAGATGTCTGTGCTGAGCAGAGTAGGATGGAAATTGTTCACCGCTGCTAGAGGACCTTCTAGTCAGTTCTTTTAATGGGGTTCACCTGTCAGATCAAATTTCCCAAACCTGGGTAAAAGGCAATTGTAATCAGACGTGTCATCCTCCTCTTTTCACGGCAAATCTCAAAACAGGGCTGTTTCTGTCAGGAACGTACTGAAATGTAGTCTTTTCCTTCCATTAAGAGGATTGCTTTCTTTTTAGGGGGGTGGAGGAATTTTTTTTCTTCCTCACTCTTTTTGTTAACAAAAGTGTATTACAAGTGAATATGTTTTCCTCACCGTAAAAAGGGTGCCTTTTTCCCTTGAATAACGACATCACGGGCCTGACTTTCTGGTTGTGTGGCTCTTAAACACAACCCAATCGACATCAAGGATTAATTTATTCAAGTATAAGGCAAGAGTCTTCAGTGCCTATTCAAACACACTTTCTACTTGAATTCCTGGCTTGAAAAGCCAAAAGCTCCTGCGGTTGCCAATAATAAGTCTTTCTTTCTAGTGATTGGAACTCAGTCTTTAAGATAATTTTTTTAAAATGTATCAGAATATTTATGTAAGTTTTAGAAAACAGATTTCTTTTTAAGCTTTAGTGTACGTGTCTACACCCACAACTTCATGGAAGCTTGGAGCCTAACAATGTTTTGTTTTCATTATCTGCAACTGCCTCAGAATTAGGCAAATATATGAAAAATAATATTTAAGAGGAGAATTCCACAAAACAGCATTTTTATCGAGACACTTTTTTATTCTTATTCTCTTAAATCCCGGACTACATAAGCCAAAACATATGTGAAGAAAGCAAATAAGAATGTTCTCTGAATGATTCTGAATTGGTGCATAATGCTCCACCATCTTCTCATTTGACCTTTTAACACAATGACCCAAAGGAATTAAAACAAAAGAAATGGAGACATTAGATAAGGCCAAGTAATTTATAAATAAATGATATTAAAGGTGAATTTTCCTGATCTCAGAGAAAAACTCAGGGGAAACATAAAACCACCTTCAAAAAAAGCAAAACGAGGAACAAATGTGATTTTTGGGCCTTAGGAAAATATGAAAGTCAAATGGACATGAGATAAGAGATATGTGATATTGTTATTTGATTTTTCTATTTCAATGTGTACAGTTGCACTGAGTATTCTTTTTAAATATCATAGTTATTTTTCAAAAAGATATCCCCTCTTAATTCACTTAAATATATATGTGAATGGCAGTATACAGCTTCAGAAGGAAAATCACTCAATAAAACGAAGACCGAGAAAAACTGGAGAAATGCACTAAACCAATGGTTCCCGTACTTCGAGATTTTGTACACTAATAAAATTTCCATCATGAAAAAGCATGAAGCATATAGACCCATGATAAGGAGTAGCTTTTTTTCCTAATCAAAAATGTATACCTTCATTAAAAACTCCCTATATTGCCCTTTTCACTCTTTCATTAGCAGAGAAGGTAAAAAAAAAAATTGTGATGCCCTGGCCAAATAGCAGTCCCTGAGCTAAATGTTTAAAAGATTAGGTACTTGGCAGACCAAAAACAATGTCAGTTATAAATGAAGCAAGTTTTGCCTCCTCTTATAAAGATGCATTTAAAGCTCATCTGATTAATACTGCAACTATTAGTGGTACTGCTATTTGGTATATTCTTTTTTTTTTTTTTTCGGTGAGGAAGATTGGCCCCAAGCTAACACCTGTGTCAATCTTCCTCTATTTTATATATGGGATGCCACCACAGCATGGCTTGATGAGCTGTGAGTAGGTCCACACCTGGGATCCAAACCCCTAAAACCCATGTTGCTGAAGCAGAGAATGCAAACCCAAGGACTACGCCACTGGCACGGCCCCTGGGATATTCTTAAAATTACCTTCTGGGCATCCAGTTTTCATTATTGTGCAAATTAGTTTAAAAGGAAAGCTTAAAATAACTTCACTGTTATTTTGCAAAATAGAAACAGCAAAATAGGAATCAAAAGGATGGAGATTAATTTCATCAATGCTGAGACAAGAAGTTGGACAACATCAAAATAGTAAATTTTATAAATTTTATAAGTAGCAGACTTTTTTCCCTACAAAAGAAACATGACTGAAATTTGCTGTATGTCAAAGCCTTATAGCTGTAAAGAACAACGTACGATGGGTGTCCAAAAGCCAGCTCTGCCAGTGGATGGTAATTGACGTGCTGAATGTATGTTTCAATGAAGATAATGTTTCAATATATTATGATGTTTCATTTAAGGAAAATTAAGATTTCGGGATGCTTTCTGAAAAAAAACCTTGTGCAGCTGCTGGCACTAATAATTTACCCTACTTAGGCAGCTAAACAACACCTAGATCTCGTCGGCAACAGATAGTTGACAACCAACTCCCTGTTGTACACTAGAACTGGGTCTTGACCCCACTGAAAGAAGACTCTGAGAATGAGGAATGGCATTCCTGGGTCGTGTCCATGTGGGGCCTCTTCATCACTGGCCAGAGATAGGCTGAAGAGGGCCTTCTCTCAGGGTTGAAGCCACGTAGGGCCACACTGGGATGCCTGGTGCACCCTGGCTCTTGGGGATTTGGGTCCATCACCATCACGAACAGGACCTTCTGGACAGGACCTTCCAGGTGGAGGGGCAAACCTGGTAACCTTGGACAAGTTCATTTCAATTCCTGTTAGTTTCCCCTGTGCACTATGCACACAGGCACGCAACCAGTGTTAGACCTGGAACTCTTCATTCTTCAAAGAGGAGATGTTGTGCATGAGGGAGTCAGTGAGCCAGTATGTGGGGAGTTCCCAATCAG
Organism: Equus quagga; assembly: GCF_021613505.1. Taxonomy (NCBI): domain Eukaryota; kingdom Metazoa; phylum Chordata; class Mammalia; order Perissodactyla; family Equidae; genus Equus; species Equus quagga. The sequence continues at coordinate 106,886,725 of NC_060275.1, forward strand.
TGCTGACTTGCCTGTTAAGAACAGCCTGTGCACTGCCTTCCCTTCATTGCAGATCATTTATGAGGACAGAACAATCTAGGTAAATCCAAAATTAACATGGATATCTAAGTGGTTCCCTTCCTGGCTGAGCCAGTCACTCCCACACATACGACATTTTCTGCTGAATGTACATTTCAAACTACACCTTACTTTTTTTAAGTATGGTAAAATTGAATATCATAAAGCATGGTCAGGTTAAAATTCTGATTTAAATATTTTGGTGACCACACTTCATTGCTTGAACACAATTCTAATGCAGTTAGAAAATAAATAAATAAATAAATATATATATATATAATATATATGTCATATTTTAATTCTCCTATACCCTACCTAACAAATCTAAGCATCAATAAAGAAAAATATCTCCTTGGATTCATTTATCCCTAAACAGCAATTTATATTAATAAATGTTAATGCAAGAGGCTGATTTGATTGTTCTGATCACCAAAAATTCTACTGAACTTTTTAATTTAAAAAAGAGGACACAAAGACTGTGAATATTTCACATATTACTTCCACCAAGCACATTTATCTGCAAAAATTGCATGGTATTTAATATTAGTAACCATTTAAATGGCCTCCATGGTTCACAGAATCTGCTCTCTCCCCACCACCACTGCCAACCCGCCCCCCAGCTATTTTATATATGGTAGACACATCAGCAATCATCTGGACATTCCTCTGTTGTTTTTCTCACCTAAAACAGATGCTCGGTGGTTAATGTGTTTACATATTTCTTGCATGCTGTGCTTTCAAGCATTAAGCGTTCGAATTTACTTCACCATAGAAACAAGGAAAAGCGCCAAACGTGATCAAAGACATGCATTGAACCCAACAGGTATAATATTTGCCTAATATTCAGTTTCACATTTTCTTCTTCCCCAGTATTACCCACTGGCAACATCTTAGGTGTGGTACAGACTGCTCAGAAGACAATTGGAGAGGATTCTTTTCCCCTTTTTATTTAAACATGTAATATAACCTGTAAGAACAAAACCAGGGTCATCTTCAACCACTATATCGCTAATGTCCCTTTGGAAATTCATTCCGGAATACTGGCCTTTCACAAATTCTATAGTAAAGTTCCTATGTTAGAGTATAAAACTGTACTTATTACTCTGGGTAATTACTACCAATCCCACTGCCTCCCAAACCTGCCATTTAACTGACTCAGGCATGAGAAGCCTTCATAGTGGCTGGCGTTATGTTCATTTTTAAGTGTTTTATATTTGAGATTTGATTGCTAATATCTAATTGGAATAGACCCAAATTACTAGCACGAGATCCAAGAGACAAATCCTTCTTTTCTTACTTTAAAGAACTGATGCCCATGCCTGGCCACTCCATGAAAGCCACTGCTTACACCGGTTCTCCAAACCCTTCCCCAAGGACAGACTATACGGAACCTGAGCAAAGTGAGGGTCACCATTCAAGCTTGGAGGAGAAATCAAGGGATGGAAGCGACATCACATCTGTTAGTACATACCCATCCATCCTATAAAATTGTCCCAGGCATACAAACGAACTACTAAATATTTCAGAAGTGAAAGGGGCCTTGCCTTGGAGAGCCCAGAGCCTTTGCCCTCACGTAGGGAAAGCAGTGAAGCTGGAGGTTAGAAGTGGCTTAAAAGGCACAAGTCATTAGTGCAAAACCAGGACAGGCCTCTGGTCACTAAAAAAGCCAACTCCATGCTTGCTCTCACACTGCTACAATCTCATTGCCTGCTCACGACACTCAGGGTCCCTCTGCGGGCCCCATCACAAATATGACAAATAAAGATAATTACGATAAAGCAAAATGATCATCAGTGGGTTCACAACTGACATATGTATGATGTTGTTCTAAGATCTTACAATTCTCCTTTGCCCAGCCTTCAAGATCAAACCTATTTATTGTCTTTTAATGTGTTTTATTCAAAAGATTTGTTCTTTTTAAGTAAACTAACCACACCCACATTTTGATAGGGTACATATCCATAGACACAGTAAGTTTTCAGTTTAGTCTCTTCCGAGATAATTTATTGACACTGATCCAGCTAACTTTTTAAACAAATAATGTGCACAAAAACTTGAGGATCTTGCTTTATACTTCTATCCAAATATATCCAGGAAAATGCCCAATACAGTACTCTGTTCTCTATTGAGGTGATTACCACGGAGAAAGGGGTGGTAAAAGAAAACCAATAGTCTTTATTACTTCTTTTTAATTGTTTAACTTTATTACTGTTGCACCATTTATACAATTACATATAATTTCAATGCATCCATTGTACATTTTTTTTGTTTTTTTATTTTTATTTTTTTTCCATTTTCCAATGAGTGGTGTGTTGGTGTCTGTGACACAGAATGGAAGAGAAACTGGAACTGCAATGAACGCAGACTTTTTTTTTTTTTTTTTCATTTCCACTGACCAATAAACAGAACTACAGGTGCACCCAACCACGGACATGCATTAACTCGTCATGAGAAATCTAGGGAGGCTAAGTAGGATGAGAGAATGTTTGTTACTCCCAAAAATACCTGGGGAGGAAGAATGGAGTATTGGCATCGAGATACATGTGGATAGGCTAAGTGGGCTGTCTGAAAGTCGGCATTCATCCACAACATTAAAAAAATATCAAAATAAGAAAGGCTGTAAATTAAAAAGAAAACACAGAAAATACTGCTTTCATAAAGATCTGATTGCCTTGGCACAGGCCCCGTGGGCAGAATCAAACCATCACTCCCAACTCCCCTTGCAGAAGACAAGATATTCAGATCTTAGCGGCGGAGTGCATGTAACAGCAGTTCGGGTACAAAAGATGTACTCCACTTTCAGACATTGATCTTTAAAATCCAGGACCGATTGGTAAAGTTGAAGGTATATTAGATATTTCCCCACAAAAATACTATTTGGATTCTCCCCACCCCCTCCCTCCCTTGATGGGACAACATCCTTTTTTTTTCTCTTGGGCCATACATATCATTACTTCCAATTTGAAACAAGTTAGTGTAGGAGAGAGAGAGACAGAGAGAGAGAGAGACAGAGAGAGACAGGTTGTTTTTAAGCGCTATTCTTTTTTCCATAGGCTGTCCTTGTTACTCTTTGACTGCTACGGTTTGATCCGAATTAGCTGCCGGGGCCTCGGCAGGTTTAACTTCGTCTGCGGGGGCTGCGGGGGCCTGGGCCTTGGGCGTGGAACTGGGTGCTTCCGTCGCTGCTGGGGTCTCCTTGGAGGATGCGGCAGCCTCAGTGCTGCTGGGTTTTGAGTCTGAAGCCGGGGCCCCGTCACTTTTCGTTTCCTGCGCGGCAGGAGCTGCGGGAGCCTCAGTCTTTGTGGGTTCCCCTCCCTCCTTGCTCTTGTCATCCACCTTGGTGGGGGCCGGCTCCGCAGGGGCCTCGGCCTCCGATGCCTTGGGGGCATCGCCACCCGCTGCAGGACCCGAGGCAGCCGCCTGCTCCTGCTCCCCATCCTTTGCATCCTTCGGGGGTTCTGGCTTCCCCTCGGCCGCTCCCTCCGTCTGCTCCGGCTCTGCCTTCGGGGCATCTTCCTTGGCTGCGTCTGCGTCTTTCTCGCCTTCCTTGTCTTCAGGCTTGTTGGCAGCATCTTGAGCATCCTTCTCCGGCTTCTCCTCCTTGCCCTCCTTCACCTCTGTGGTCTCCGCAGCCGCCTGGGTCTCATTCTCCTTCGGGGTTCCCTCCTCTTCTGTCCCTGCTCCTTCGGCCTTCTTGTCTTTGTCCTTGGCCTTCTCATCATTCACATTGTACCCCTTCTTCTTCTTGCTCAGCTTGCCTCCCATCTTGGAGTTCTGTAACACAACACAAACAGAAGAAAAAGGAGTTACTTGTGACTCTAGACTGAATGTTTGCGTTCCCACCAAATTCATAAGATGAAATCCTAGCCCCCAACGTGACAGTATTAGGAGGTGGGGTGGGAGGATTAGAGCCCTCATGAATGGGATCAGTGCCCTTATAGAAGAGACCCGGAGAGCTCCCTCGTCCCTTTCACCATGTGAGGACGCAGCAAGAAGACAGCCTTCTGCCAATCAGGAAGCAGGTCCTCCCTAGACACTGAATGCCTGCACCTTGATTGATCTGGGACTTCCCAGCCTCCAGAACGTCAGAAATAAATTTCTGTTGTTTATAGGCCACCTGGTCTATGGTAATTTGTTAGAGCAGCCAGAACGAAGACACTTGTCAAGTATGAAAACTAAAAGGGGCTTCAGTTTACAAAGTAAAGAGTTCAGAACACTACTGAACTGTACACTTTAAAATGGTTAACGTGGTAAATTTTGATGTATTAAATACATTAAATATATATTTAAATTCATTTAAATTTAAATTTTATTTAAATTTAATAAATAAAATTTATTTAAATTTATATATTTAAATTATATATAAATGTATTAAATATAAATTAGATGTATTTTGGCACAATTAAAATAAAAGTGAATCATAAAAAAGTAAAGTATTCAGTTACAGAGTGTCTAATTGCAGTAAGTTGAGGAAATAATAAGCTAAGATCAAAGAATTGGTGATTAAAGCCTAAGCTTGTCAATCGTAAAGAGAAGGGCAGCAGTATTTATCTGTTTCCCAATGTCCAATTCAAACACCAAGTATTGAACACTTGGGTACAAAATGGCGGTGGCAGCCATTTTCAATCTATAGCGTAGCTAGTAAAAGGCTTCATAATTTTAAAATATTTTCCCGAGAAATGGCACAGCTGTCATACAGCACAAACCACAAATTTCTAGAAAATAATCTCAAACTACAAACTCCTTTCCAACTCCGTTATTCACACATATGTTCATACAAGCGCACACATCTTCAAAGACCAAACGCAAGGAGGATTTGGCCTATCTGGTTATTAAGTAGGACCAGTTAAAGGAAATCTGTGGCCCAAGAAATGAAAAGCAGAGTCTCTAGTTACATCTGGTTTGTTGGTTGTGTCAGACTTGTATTCATTGTTTTTCAAAGTGTTCTTGGCCTAAAAGAAATAGTTGCAGAGTAATATAAAGCTGTTCTTCATTAGCAATTTCCTGATTAGAATTCACACTAGATATGCAAGTTCAACAGTCATTAACAGCCCTTTTCACTCAAAGTTAAGTCTCCAGCTTCCTGGAGGCTGACACTTTGATTCTGGCACAAGAACTTCTGACTGTATTTGACTCTTGAATTTTTCTCCTCTCATACTAAAGCATTAATCCAGGTAAATAATAAATTTAGCCCAGAACTATTGCCAGAGCTAAACAGGCATTGCTGTTTTTTCCCTTCAAGAGCATTTTTATGGCATCGTATACCAGTGAGAACTCACTGAAATGGTGCCCTTTAGAGGAAAAGTGGTTGCTTTTCCTTGACAAAGTACGGCAGAAATCACACTGCAATATTCCCTTTAGTTCCCACAAATAAGAAAGGTCCAGGAGAGAGAAAGCTTCGCCCTGGGCCCCCGTGGAGGCTATAAAGTAACAGGTGAGACCACCTGGTTCCGGTCCAGGTCTGGGCCTACTTCTGGCAGAATTATAAAGCACGCCTTGCTCAGATGTTACTTTTTTTTTTTAATCATCCATTTAGAACAGAAAATTTGCTGTTTATTCACCACACTTCTTGGAGTCATGATTCATAACAGTGATATAACCTACATTTATCTGATTTAAAAGTTGGGTGTTGGGTAAGCGATCCCTATTATTCAGTCAAAACTTGTCTCAGCACTCCATATGCTAATTTCCTGTCTGCAATGAGTTTAACAGCTGTGGGGGGCAAAGCAATAAACTGAAAGATGACTAAAGTATTGTTCCTATTCTCAAGAAAAGTCTTTATTATGTTACCAAAGAAGGAATTTCTCTTACATATTTTTTTTTTAAAGGGTGGCTGTTGGTCATAACCCACTACAGACTTCCAACGGGCTCTGACTTAATTTTTGTTTATTTCTCCCTCAGAAGTGATAGCAAACATATATGGTAAAAACACAGTTAAATATACTTTTATCCTACAAGCAATCACAAGGCAATAAATGAAAAATAAATAAATTGGACCAGTGTTTTAAATCGTAGTTTATAATTCTTTCATTTCTTAATTACCAAGTATACACGAATGGTGTATGCAAAATAAATTTCAGCTCTGTGACCTCAATATCCATTTTGGTACACTAGGTTAGAGCTAAGAAATAGGAAACCTGACAGGTCTGCCTTTAGCATCATCTCCAATTCTATAATAGAAACCCATATAGCAACTTAGAAATTAAAAGACAAAGTGTAAATGTGGTGTGCATTGTGAACATTCCATAGGAGTTCCGCTCTCTGAGACGCACGGCGTGAAATTCTATATAGCCATCCCCAGAGGTTTAAAGTCATGTTGGTTTACAAACCTAAAATCTACGTTACTAAAATTGGTTCTCTGAAACAGAGTCAGGGCCATTTTCTATTTTTTGTTCTAAGCCCAGCTGTGATTCGTGTCTGGGTAGGCAATGAATGTACATAATCAAGTTGTAAGTAAGAAAGTGTGTCTCCGTTCCTGTTTGTTTTTCAAACACAAAATTAATAAACACCCCTACTTTTTGCTAATTTTTTTGTGTTGGTTATAGTGAGGTACCAGACAGAGGCTTATAAAATCCACTAGAAGCCTGGAAAAGCAGGGTCGTCTGGTTATTTCCCAAGATAATATGGATGAAAACCTTGCCTTCACCCAGGGGTAAATTAAAATTACAATTTGAAATCCATTAACTGCTACCTGGGTGTGGGGCACAATCCTAATCCTAAACACATCACTGAGTTTTTTATGTAATCCTCTCAACAGTACCACGAGGTAGTATGGATAGATACCACGAGCGTCCTCCTTTTACCCATGTGGAAATTCTCACTGGCTGAATTCACGGAGTGGTACTGTAGGGAAAAGGCCAAGTCCAACAAAAGTAGGTAAGGCAGGAAGGCACCATCTCCGAAGTCAAAGGGAACTCCACTAAGAAGCTGGCAACTGGGCAGAGCTCTGGTCTCAGGAATGTCACCCACTCTGGGTCACAAGGTTAGTGCAGCCTGGGGTGAATTGGAACTCAAGACATTGACAGGATAAGGAAGAAATTCAGAACTTCAGGTACTCTCTGCCCCGAAACTTTTCATCACTGCATTTTCCAGAGGAACTTTATATCAAGAACCTTAAGAAATAAGAGCAAGCAATGGGTATATATATATTTCTTTTTTTTTCCTTTCTGAGGAAGATCAGCCCTGAGCTAACATCCGTGCCCATCTTCCTCTACTTTATATGTGGGATGCCTGCCACAGCATGACCTGCCAAGCGGTGCCATGTCCACACCTGGGATCTGAACTGGCGAATCTGGGCCGCTGAAGCAGAACGTGCCAACTTAACTGCTGTGCCACCGGGCCGGCCCCTTCTGTTACTACAAATTTTGAAAGAAATCAGTGTAGAAAGTTGGAAGTTGGAATTTCTAAGTTAAAAATAAAAGAAGCAGGGGCCAGCCCGGTGGCACAGGGGTTAAGTTTGCACGTTCCGCTGCTCAGTGGCCTGGGGTTCGCCAGTTCAGATCCTGGGTGCGGACATGGCACCGCTTGGCACGCCATGCTGTGGTAGACGTCCCATATATAAAGTAGAGGAAGACGCGCACAGATGTTAGCTCAGGGCCAGTCTTCCTCAGCAAAAAGAGGAGGACTGGCAGTAATTAGTTCAGGGCTAATCTTCTTAAAAAAAATTAATTAAAAAAAAAAAAAAAGAAGCAGCTAATAAAAAACACAGCAACCGGTAATCCGCCCTGGAAGTCACTTAAACCTCAATCTAAGCTACAGTGAAAGGACGAAACTCCATGTGTGCTTCTCCACGTTTAGGACATTCATGAGCCTTTGAGTGGCACAGCAAGAACCTCAGACAGATGCTGAGGCACCGAACTCCATGTGTTGATACCGATAATCAAACGCCAAAGTTCATCTCTTGGTCACAACATCTCAAAGGAAAGCAAACTTGGGAGTTGTCCCTTAAAAATACAGGAGAATTCTATGTCACAAAGGCTAAAATTATATGCTTATGGCTTGAAATTAGCTAGAAAATAACTCACAATCAATAACAAGAGAGAGAGAACTTCACTGTGCTTCCTCTGGAAAATGTTGAACAAGAATTATTTCACTGAGTTTTACTTAACCTCAATGTCCTTCCAATCTCCTGTACAATAAGAAATGCCAATCTCTGTGGCCCAGCCCAGTGGTGTAGTAGTTAAGTTTGCATGCTCTGCTTCAGCAGCCCAGGGTTCAAGGGTTCGGATCCCGGGTGCAGACCTACACACCACTCATCAAGCCATGCTGTGGAGGCGTCCCACATACAAAATAGAGGAAGATTGGCACAGATGTTAGCTCAGGGACAATCTTCCTCACCAAAAAAAAAAAAAAAAAAGGAGAATTTAAAGTGAGGCATAAGTATAATGCTTGACATTTTATGGGCTGCAATAATTGTTAGTTTCTTTCCCCATCATTTAATTTTGCAATTCTTAGCTAATTCTGTAAAAACTCCAAGAGAACAGTAGAACGTAGGTTACACACACATACACACAAGTTCTAGAATCAGGCATTAGAAGCACTGTAATTAAAAGACTATTTTAAAAATAAATACTTCAAAAAATGTCATCAAAAAGATTTTTGGTATGTGTGTTCCAAGCATGCTCCTCCTGACTGAGTGTACGTGGATAAGAAGAAGTTTGCACAGTTATCTGTTGTCACCATACGGACAATATTAAAATAGGTCTACTTCTTTGATCTGAATGTTTTACATACTAAAAGTTCTCAAGAATTTAAAGTCTTTTTTATATATTGTCTGTTATACCAAGAAATCGTTCTCCAGACAGAAGTAAAAATTATAGATTAATCATCAAATCTACTTCCTCTACTGGAGTGATGCTAGAAGAAACAGCATCTCATCTTCCCACTACCTCTTCATCACTTGATCCAAGGAAACAAGAGGAAACACCATTTCAGTCATCAGGATGCAAAAAGAATCCAAATTCTTCAGTTAAAACTCATTTACTGCCTCATAATCTATATGTGAGAGGGGAAAACCTTGATTTACACCTTTTCTTGGCTAATAAGCTAAAGACAGGATGTTTACGAGGGAAAGTAACAGTCAAATGCCTTTTTCTTTTCAACCTTCCACAGATGAATTTTTTCTTTTATCAAGACTCAAACAGTTTAATACTCTTAAGGTACTAAGATACAGTGTTTTACGTTGCCCACAACTGTGACTTATTTCCCCCATCTTATAAAACCAAGCCTCTATCTAGTTAATGAAGCCCACTTGGCTACAAACAAACACTCCAGACGAATTAAAGTTCTGCTTTTTGGGGAAGAGAGGAGAGAAAGCGCCATTCTAGCACTGATATTTGATCTAAGAAATCTGGGATGGGAAGTGGAAATATAGGAGGGAAGTGGAGAAAGGTTCGAAGGAGGATCAATGGCGGTTATCAAGCCCGCCAGCTCGGTTCTCTCATTTGCCTCCCCGTGTCAGGAAGCTCAGAAAGTTTGCATCCATGTTATATACACCCACCACCTGCCGAGACCAACTTCAGAGCACTGGTGTTAGCTTACACTACACACTCATTTCTGACACAACTTTTCTTTGTTTACTGGAAGCAAATGACTTTTCCTAACAAAGGACAGTGTGTATTTATGAACTTTCCTGAAACTTCTAAAGGTGTGTATCTCTAACGTCTTCAAACCTAAGAAGGTACATAAAAGAACAACTTCCTAGCTAGGTAGGCTAGGTAAGGTAATGATTTTTTTGTCCTCAGAAATAACTACACGCCTTAAAGTAAGAAACGGCCTAAAAATTAGGCTTTAATTATTTCTCCAAAGCAAATATTTGGAGGATTCTGTTGCGTCTTGGAGCTAACAAGTATTTCTTTTCTTTTAAAAGGAAATCTTGTTTATAAGCTAAGTTCATCTATGAAGTTGAATATTATATATATATAAAGAAAAAAAAATGTGATCTTAGATATTGCCACTCCAGCAAACCTAAAAGAAGATCAGCTCTTACCCTTGAGAGCTTAAATTTTATATAAAAATTTTTTTGGGGGATTGAGGGCAAGAAATCATTTGAAACGTTACATTGTAGTCAAGATACTCTTAAGAAACAGAGATGATCTCTTCTGCAAAGTTTGTCCAATTCTTTATTCCTTCCCCTCCAGGAATTACCAACCAGTGGTCCTGTCAGGGAACATGGAAGATGTTTCTTAGCCATTCAAATCATCTAAGTCCTATTTACTTTGTACACACAATCCCTAGGACACGCTGGGCCCAAATCACTTCCGTACAAGCTGAATTATCACAGAATTTCATTAAATGACCACAATTCTTGCAAACTCTAACAGGATCAACTCATCTAGAACTTTCCTAATATGCTCTTAAAATTTTTTCTCACCTTAAAATATACCAATCTATCAGCATAGCCTACTGAACTAAAATTTAGTCTTTCATTCTGAGAAAACAAAGGCAGATGGGCGGGGGACAAACTGTCATTCAGGAAAAATTTAAATAAATTATAAAGCTTTTCTTTAAGACTTGTGTCAAAAATAAGCCACCTAGCACTCAGTATGATGTTTGCCAAAAAGGGCAAGCACGCTGAGTGCTGGTCCCACCTGTCAGTAATTTGCTATAAGACTCTGAGCAAGTCACCTCCCCCTCTGGGTCTCAAATTTTCTATTCAGCAAGATGAAGATATTAAAGTTCATTCTCTTTCTGAAAAAGAATACGTATGTAAATATATATATTTATATATCCTATGAATGCTTATGGCACTAAACAAAATGCTACGCGTGAGAAAAACGTGGTACAACCAATGTTTTTGTCTAAATGTTTGTGCCCCCCCCCAAAATTCCTACGTTGTAACCTAACTAACCCCCAGGGTGATGGTATTAGGAGGCCGGCCTTTGGGAGGTGGTGAGGTCATGAAGGTGGAGCCCTCATGAATGGGAATAGTGCCCTAACAAAAGAGACCCCACAGAGCTCCCTAGTCCGTTTCACCATGAGGTTGGCAGTCTAAGCCCAGACAAGGGCCTTCACCAGAACCTGACCACGCTGGCGCCCTGCTCTTGAAATTCTACAGCCTCCAGAACAGTGAAAAATCAGTTTTAGTTTATAAGCTGCCTAGTCCATGATACTTTGTTATAGCAGTCCGAAGAGGCAATCAATAAAGTTCTATATTCCTGCTAATTATCATAAAAACTTACACTATCTTGCACTCTAAGATTAAATTGACAACCAGTTGGTTTATTGCTATGATTGGACTTCTTTGTACATAATTTCAACATATGGGAAGCTTGTTAAAAATTAGAATAAAAATTTGTAAAACAGCACCCAAATATTTATCAAAAAATAGATTTTTTTGATGTTTTCCATTACATTTAGGAAATGTTTGCAGAATAATGTGTCAGCAGTGTACGTAACGAATGGGGATGGAACTGAACGTTGACGACATCTCAGATGAAGACAAATGTCAGAAAACTTAGGTGTCATTAGCTTTGCTCATGCAGAACTGTTTCACAGCGTTGTACTTATAGAAGGTGCTCGACTGTTTCTCCTTCACCTACTTTCATGGGTCCTTTACTAACTGTTGGTCCTGCTTGGCAAGACTTGCCCTTTGCCCAAACTCTTTGAGAAAGACTGCTGACTAAAAACAACCAAATACTAACCATTTTCCATTTTATGCCATGCCAAAAGTACTTTAAAACTATCGTTTCAAATACAATTTAAGTCAGTCTATGGGGGACTCATCACAATTCTTACAAACTAACGTGACCTTCAGTTTAGTGTTGTGAAATGTTGAGAAAAACCAAGTGGGAAGAGTTCTTAGGTCCCAATTTATAGAACAATGTATCCACCTCACCCGCTTCAAGTAAAAAAACGTCAGCAAACTTCTGACCTAAATAGAAAGATAGTGGCATGAAACAATCACCAAGCCAGGAAAGCCATATGAAAACAATTTCCTTTTCCTGCGCTGGATCACGAGGGAACCACTTAAATACATAAATTCTGCATTTACTAATCTAAAACGAATTAATCTGCTTCCTGTATATAAAAACCGCTTATAAGACACAAATAAACTCACACAATGTGGAAATTATTTTCTTGCCACCAGGGTCTCCACGACAGTGTTTGCAAATCCTTCAGGAACACACGCTCAGTGCAAATGGAGGCCTTGCCTTCTTCTAAAGCAAGATCGTGCTGTTTTACAGGACACTATCACTCAGCACTTAGTCATAGGTGGCCTCCCAACAGCGTATTTTGTCTGCCAGAAAGCGGCTTTCACCCACTTGCTCCTGGCACCCAGCAGTGCCAGATTCACTTCTTCCCCCATAAATGCGAAAATTCTCAAGTTCCTAACCAGAGATTCCTTCATCCTCAAGAGCTGGCAAGAGATATTTAAAATATACAGGGTGATTTTATTTATACCTAAGTTAATCTTCTCATGGAAAAAAAAAGACAAAGCATCTTGAATTTTTTTGAAGAAAGTGGATTAAATTCCCGAGATAGAATAAATGTTAAGATTGTCTAGTGTCACAAAAATGGTCAAAGTTGCCAAAGTTGAAGGTTTTAGCTTCAGACTTATTCCTTTTTCCTTCCTTGGACAAGTCTAAAGGGGTTAACACATAAGCACTATTATCACCATGCAAATATACCACTTATGTTGGGAAAAACCATTTTTTTTGTTTTGTTTTTAATTGAGCCCAGGAATATTGAACATTTCTTGTAAGGAAAAAAATTTTAATTTGTTCATAAAAGTCCGTATCTTTTCATGATTCTCTTCTATCTTCAGAACCTGATTAAAAAGTTTTATCTAAGAAATCGCTCATGAATTGCTCTTTTTCAAAATCAAGGGATAATTCATTTCTACATTCATTGTAATGGAAAACCCACACAGAACAAAACTAAGAACTAAGACCTCTGACCATTTTTACAGAGCTATCGGGATGCAACATTATACTTCAAAATGTTTTGTTTCAAGTTTATAAAGTGGGAAAGAATTCCAGGCCAGTTACAGGTCTTCAACGCCAGCAGCTGTGCTTCGGGAAGGTCAGCACGAGGTCACGTTGACTTTAAACACAGTGAGGGCAGAGATTCCTCACCCTCACATGCAAGAGAGAGGGAGCGAGCACAAAAGAGAGAGAGAGAATGAGAGAAACAGGAGAGAGAGAAGGCTTCTCATTTTGAATAAAGTCTCTCTTCCCCTCCCTATACTGCTTCTTCTGAAAATCTGCTTCACCAGATCCAATCTTTTTCCGCATTTTTAATTTATGGAAACTGAAGCCAAATATTCTATCTTGTAAGCTTCTCTAGCAGGACACCTTCAAAGGCACAGAAGAATGAAAGGATCCAGCAGTATAGGATTTAAACGTTGACTCGACTCTGCACCAAAGCTAAAGCAATGGTAACAGGAATCAGGAAGCCCAGCAGAAGTTTCCCTGTTCTCCAGTGCTAAGAAAGGAGCCCCTTTTGGCAGGGGCTATTTGCTGTGGGGAGTGGAGTGGCTGAGCTGACTCGGTCCTCTGTAGTCTCTATAGAAGATGGTTCTGCCCCTGCTAAGGACTGAGGTTCTCAAATCCTATGGCTGCTGCCAAGTGAAAACACATGACTCAGCCCCACTGACTTTGGTTTCGGTCAAGAAAACTGCTAGTGTTTCAACACAAAGGAAGGCACAGCCCTATGTACCCAGATGACGTCTAGCCATTATGGAAGTTGTTCTTATGATGTTTCAGTGAAATGTAAGGTTTCTGGGAGCTATCATTTACTGTTTCCTCTCTTTACTCCTTGAAATAATACACTGACTAAATAGTTGGGTATACGCGAGGAAGAAAAGGAGAAACGTGGGATCAAATGAAGCTTTGAGTAGTAGAAACAATAGCATCGTCATCACCAACTTTAAGATTCAGTCCTTTGAGGCAGCTCTAAGTAATACCACGCCATCAGCCATCCTAGAAGAGTCCCTCTAGAAACCTGGGTCATCCATATAGCCTTCAAGAACCCTTCTGCATCTTGGTAGCAAGCAAAATTATTAGTAATTAAATGTTAATGTTTATCTCAGCCTACGTGCTGAATTTTAGATATTTTGATATGCAGATGATCACCACTTGCAACTGCTGATCGTCATTTTGGTAAGACTTTGTTGGTTATATCCATTAGTTAGTGTTGCCCAAGGCTTTGGATGAAAAATGCAAGCCCCAATATGATGAAAAATCGCATTGTTCCTCTTCAGAAAATGCAACCTTGCATAATGACACAGTTTCCAGGCATTGATTACCTCAAAACCTCAGGGGATTACATGCACGGCATTCTTCCTACAGTTACTACATACTCCATGACACCTCCCAAGTCCATTTCTCATTAGCATATTTTTACATTTTTTTGTTACTCTGTCAATGAACAACAACATGATTCTGTGACAATGAAAATCATTGGCATACGTTAACTGGTGTATAAAACAAAACAAGAAAATGAATGATATAGAATTTCTCCATATGATCCAAAAGTTACTATATTTATGACTTCACATGCTATTCCTATTTACACTTTCTGTCTCTGCATTAATAATATCTAGGCACTTTCTCTATAGCACAGTTTGAATCATACAAAGGTCCCATCCATTGCCAAGGTTATATTGTGAAAATACGAATCTGGATTAACCATTTCCTCTAAGACCAGGAGAACAGAGTTCTTAAGGATGACATCAAACAGATTACAATGAAGAAGATGACTCCAAGTCTAGAGCAAAGCCCAACATGAATATGCAGCAGTATGTGTCAGAGCCTGGAGTGTTATTTCTGGTCTGATCCCTTCATGATGTGATCAAGGCAAGAAATAGCCTCCCTTTGATTCTGTTTCCATCGTATAAGCAGAAGAAAATAGTACAAGGATGCTGAGAATGAATCAGTGTTTCTTGACAAAGTTAAATATGTGGCCACAGCATATTAACTGTATCCTGGAACAAGCCATTGTCACTGTGAATTCAAGGCTGCAAAGGTTCAACAGGTTTATATACAAGGCAACCCATTATTGATTTTTTTAAGGTAACATATAAAGTTAGGATTGATTCATGAGTTGCATCTGCAGACAAACCCATCACCAGACACATGGAGTTTATAATTACTCAGGCCTAAAGAACTCAAGAGATTGGTCAAACCAGCTGAAGCAAATGTTGAGACAAGAGAAAGGGAAAAAAAGTTTTACCTTAAGGAAAGAATTTAAAAGAATGAAGAAACACAACAAACTCAAAAAATATTTTCAATAAGAATAGCAAAAAGAAATTAAAACATTAGGCTATGTCCAACAATTTTTATTTTCGACAAATGACTGGACCTTCTCTTTTAAATGGTCAAAGTTTTTGTTCTAAAAAAGGAGAATGAAATAAAGACAAGATAGCCTCTGTGTAATTTTCGTATTCCTACCAGGATGTGTTCTGTCACAAGGATTTGCTGCCAGGTTTTATCAACGCCTAATGATAGTTTCCATTGCTGGAGTTATTGTTCTCAGTGTCTGATTCAGTCAAAGCTTCTATTCAGCAACTGTAACATCACCAACATTCAGGGGATTGGAATGTCCTTTGGGGAGAAGGAACTGTAGTAAGAATTATCAACCCATGTGTAAGCTCCTAAGGCAAGCTTATTAGATATTGAGTAAAATTGTAGAGAAAACATTTTAAAGACAATTTATTCCCTTGTCACAATAAAAATGTACTGTAAGATGTGCAAGAAATATTTGGAAAAAAGTACACACACACTCACACTTCTACAACCCAATTTTCCCAGAGAAGTAATGAAGATAAGTTGGATCTACAAAGTCAGAAAGCCCTCCAATACAAAGAAGATTAATCACAAGTCACCCCTCCATCTTTCTCCTCCACAAAGTCCGGGCTAGCCCCACAGAAGCATTCTCAAAGTATCTTTGGGGATCTGTTATCAAAAACTCAACATGCAGAGTAGCTTCAGGAACTTCAGATGTTCAGAAATTATTCTATAAAAATATACTTGATCTTACTGGGAAAAGAACTTTTTTGAAGGGGGTACTGTTAGCCATGACACAGAACATAAGTGAGCAGAAAGCCTACTAAGTCTAGCAGGAAGGATGAAATATACAGAGACGATTAAAATAAGAGCAGGTTAAGTGTCACAGGAGAGAGAAAAACAAGAGAGTTTTCCCAGAAGAGATGATCTTTAGTTGGAGCCAGGGGATTAGGAAAGTTTTATAAAGAAGGTGGAGTTTGAGATAGTAGAAATATCAAAAGTAGTTATGCATACAGTACTTACTCTGCCTAGGACTGTTGTACTATTTAATCTTTACATATGTTAACCCATTAACTGTCTCATCAGTCCAATAAGGAAGGAATTATTACTTCTCCACTTTACCAGGAGGAAACTAAAGCATATGGGAGGCAAATAACTTAGCCAAGATGATACAACTAGTAGTCTGGAGATGTGGTATAGACCCAGGCACTCTGGCTCTTGAGTGAGGTTTCTTAACCATCATGATAAACTGCCTTGAAAGATAGCCAAGCTATAGATGGAGATGGGGAAGTGGAAAGTGTTTATATCACAGTGAACAAACAGGAAGGGTCCAGTCTAGATTAGAAGAATACCCTATTTACATTAAGAGATAGGTAAGGACTCATTTACCTGGAGGAAGGGATGATGGAATAGAAATCTATAAAGGTTCTCTAATAGAATGTTTGTGTTTAGGTGGCAGAAGCAGAAAACCAGCTCTTAGGGGAGTTATAAAAGGGAAAACAAAAATGTGTCAGAAATCAAAAGAGGAGAGAATTTTAGGAAGCAGTTTGGAGGAGTTATATGCTGCTGCAAAAAAGGTTAAGAAAGATAAGAAGAGAAATTGTGCAATTTGATCTGGTGGTGAGTTGTCAACTACTGACCCTGGAGTGACTCAGGTAGAGGAGTGAAGACATATGCCTCTTTGGAAAGACTCAAAGAGCATAGGAGGAACCAGAAAAGAGATCCACAATGGCCCACATAAAAGAGTGTTGGTAAAGTGAAGGCAAAACCCTGCAATCTTGTCAAGATTGAGCTTTGCTTATTTGTTTGCAAGGATCTGGAAGAACGGATAATATATGTGGGAAGATGGGATGAGACAAAGAATAAGGAGAGAAACTAAAGTGGAAAGAAGAGGGAGAAATAATTGATAGGGCAAGGTTCTGGAAAACTCTGAAAGGTAAGTCAAGATTAAACTTGGCAAAGAGAGACACTTACTGTACAGATGGGGGAGAGAGAGAAAGGAGTGAGGTAAATTCCAAACGCAAAGGTTGCTCCAGACTCAGCAACGGCATCACTCTCTTTCAAGTGAATATAGTGCAAGTTGAATTATTCTAGACCAAAGACTCAATAAGATCTGTCTGTATTAAGTGTCAGATCACGTGTCTTTGACATAGTCATTTATCTTTCGGTACTTTAGGTCTTCATTTGCCCTGTCACTTATCTTCTCAGGTTCTTTCGCATTACAACACTTAGGATTTCTCAAGTACTGGGAGGAAAAGGACAGACATTTCATCAACTAAAATGCTAAATAATTAGCATGGTGACCACTAAACCTGGAGAGGTCTCATTGTGAAACAATCGGACGTGCAAAAGTAAAGCAAATAAGCTCACTGCTTTATAAAAGGGTTTGAGAGATCCGGGGATGCACAGTTGGCGTTCTCAATGTAAGTATGAAAAGGACCTCAGTTGTAAGAACTCCTTTACTATCCTTATTCTTTCCTTATTATGTAGTCTGGTCTTGGTCTTTATGTAAGCCATCCATCTTTGGTAATTTATCTGTATCACCATGACTTAACCCTTTCATATTCTATTGTACCGTGTTGGAAGTTTTAGCAGTAAAACAGATCTAGCCTCACTTGAACAGTGACCTAAAACCTTTCTTCAGATTTACTTAATATATATCTGATGACCCCAGAAGATTGTTTTACAGTTGTTAATGCACGATGGGTACTTGATAAATATTGCAGACTCGTTACACAGATAAACATGCAATTTTCAAATTATAAACTTGTAAGATGTAAGAGTCAATACAACCAGGGCTATAAATTGAGTTATGTAAACTCAACTTCCATTTAGCAGTAGAAATACGTATGCTAAATTATAACTGAAATTTCCACTCCATTAAATGAGACAGGGCCAAGTTGCAGGGCTCACCCATGATGGCAAATTCTATGGCACTAGGACCCATCACATAATTAAAAATGAGGATGCAAAAATTACTGCAATAACATTGACAAGATACTTTTCTTTTAAGTGACCATGTATATATTGTAGAAACCAATTTTTCAAAGTATCTCCTAATTGATTCTACAAGTTTTAACCATAAAACTCTAAATTGCTGCTGCTGCTATAAATAGGGCAGAAGACAGTTAAGCTTGTCTTTGAACACAAAGGTTGACTGAATGCAGATATGCAGAGGGGTTTTATTCCTCTTTGAAATATCCTGCTACATGCAGCAAACACTATCAGAAAACATGTATTATTCATTCTCATCATAGCCTGGTATACTTTTAGAGTTTGCTATGCGTTCACATCATTATTTATTTGCACTTAACGGGTGGTCCTTTCAAAAGCACTGGTTGTAGCGTTCTCAGTTATTACTTTATGTGATTCACCTGCTCTTTTAGTCAATAATGCTAGTAAGTAAACCACAACCAGCTCAGGAAATGCAAGCTGCTGAGGTCACTGCTGAACCACTCCTGTTCTCCACAGACCCAGGAAACTAATGTCTTACCCCCACAACTAATTTAGAACCCTCAAGACAGAATCAAAACTCAGCACAGAGAAAACTTCTAGCAGTTGAGATATTTTTGCTGCTTATTAATGGACTAGACAGACCATCGTGGGCTTGGAGCCATAACAGACTCACTCACTGTAGCCTACTCGACAACCACAGACTGGCGGCCAAGAAGAAGAGAAGATCAAATGCAATTTCACTTCTAGTAATTTCTATCTGGAATCATTAAGACTTAGTTCACACTTTTTAGGACCACCTAAAATTGCCACATATTGACAACTTAAGTCTTTTTTTCCTGGCACCAATAGCAAATGTAGCATTTCCAATCCTAAAGCTATTTCATATTTTAATCACTTCCAATGAAAATTATTCTAAATTCTTTATGTGTCCTTGCTTTTTCAACAAAGAATTTGGTTTTTTTCTTTCTTGTTTTTCTCAAAAGCCCTTCTCTTCAGGATTCTTTTTTTTTTTTTAAGATTGGCCCTGAGCTAACATCTGTTGCCAATCTTTTTTTTCTTCTTCTTCGCCCCAAAGCCCCCCAGCACATAGTTGTTTATTCTAGTTGTAGGTCCTTCTGGTTGTGCTATGTGGGATGCCACCTCACCATGGCTTGATGAGTGGTGCTAGGTCCCCACCCAAGATCCGAACCAGCGAAACCCTGGGTCACCAAAGCATGCGAACTTAACCACTCAGCCACGGGGTCAGTCTCTGCTTTTTTTCTTTTTTTTTCCCCCTTTTTTTTTTGAGGAAGATTAGCCCTGAGCTAACTACTGCCAATCCTCCTTTTTGCTGAGGAAGACTGGCCCTGAGCTAACATCCATGCCCATCTTCCTCTACTTTATATGTGGGACGCCCGCCACAGCATGGCTTTTGCCAAGCGGTGCCATGTCCCCACGCGGGATCCGAACTGGCGAACCCTGGGCCGCCAAGAAATGGAACATGAGAACTTATACGCTGCACCACCAGGCCGGCCCCTGCTTATTTCTTGATGCCATGCTTAGCACAAACGGGTTCAGTAAACATTTGCTGAATTAGGAAAGAATGTACCAAATCCACAGGAGAATCTATGTGCTGTGTCTAGCTTTGAAAGCCTACCTCAATGTTGAATTTACACAGCACGGTGTAATATTTAACGTCATTTGTAATGCAACCCCCTCCTCATGAATCCAAATATCTCTCTCAAAATTTCTCAACCAAACATTCCCCCCAAGCTGTCCATGTTCGCACTGCTCCACACTCACCTCCTTCAAATTTGAGCCTCTTGGCTACTTAATGAGGCACTGAGCAATGAAGAAACACAGAAGGTTTGAGTTCCAGAGTGCTAGGAGATTTCAAAACATAACCGAGGGGTATTCCTTTCTAACCATGGAACTGCTAGAGAACAAAGTCTGTGTCTTTTACCCCCATATCTGATATATGGTAAAAACTCAATACATAGCTGTTCAATGAATGAATGAATGGGAATGAATTCTAATTGAAGCAACCAGAACTTAATACCAATTTGTCCCTTATTCATGATGTGATTTGGAGCAAAGTCACTCAAATTCTCTTATTTGGATATAATGTTTCAAACAATAATTGTGAAATTTGTGTATTCAGGATCATCTGAGGAGCTTGTTAATAATGCAGGTGAGGGGTCTCTTTCCAGACATTAATTAGCGGGTCCAAAGTGGGTCCTAAGAATCTACTTTTTAACAAGTTGACCAGGTAAAGGAGAAGTCAGTGGCTCAGAGGCCACTTGTTGAAAAATATAGACACCTGGCGTTTGCAGTGACAATGAGTCAGCTAAAGCTTTTTGCATCATCTGTAAAAACTGAAACTTGAAAAATCCCCAAGACCAATGTGATTACTGGTGGTTACAAAGCTGAAAACAAGCATGGAAGAACAACCTAGCTGGGTCTCACCTAGGGTAAAGATGGACAGAACAGGGCGGTGTCAACCCCAATGAAATTTCATCAACTACTGAGCCGTTTTGCTTTGAGTTCTCTTTGTTACCAGAATCACGAATCCCTTACAATTACCAGGGCTTATTCTCCCTCCCAGAAACTCCCCAGCAGCCAAGTGCCCCCACACCCCTCTACCACCCTCCGCCCACTCTCCCACACAGCCCTGTCATTAGTGCCTTCGTTTAGCCACGGAGGAGGCACCGCACAAGCAGCCTGCACAGAGGAGCAAGGCTCCTTACCGAAGAGCAGTTTTATCAGCTGCAGAGAAGCCTTCCTGTCTACACCGGGCCTCAGGCGGGCCCCCTGTAATTCCAGCAACTTCTGTCCCTGTTGGTAGAAACAGCACAGTGGCGATTTGGCTCCACAAACTCCCTTCTTACATAATCTGAGGCTTTGATTGTTGTTGAAGGTTTACAGCCTGCCCTGTGAGACAATACTGTTTTCAGAAGCATCCGCTTTATGTAATTAGGGTTCGAGTTTCAGAAAACAGGTTTTTCTCTTTCCGTTCAAATGGAACTTTTGGAACTTTGATGGCCTGCCAATGAGTTTTGAGCCCTGATCCAACATAGTCTGTGGGAGAAAGCGATTGGCAATGGGGTCAGCAGGTCAAGTTCAGCTATGTGAACTTGGGCAGGGAAGTTAGCCTCAGCAAACTCAACCACACCTATAACGAAAAAAGGGGAGGAGGTTGTTACAGCATCAAGCGGAGTGATTTGTAGGAAAGGATATAGTTCAGCTCATGACACATCGTAAGTATTCAGTAAATTTTCATTGACCTTCCTTTAGCTAAAACCATTTCTCAGCCCTGTTAATATACAATAGAGAGTAACTTCGAATTTCAAAATTAAGTAAAACAGAGGTGGAACAAATTACGATATTCAAAACAAGCAAACAAATGGAAATTGATTCAGTTATAATCAAAACAATAATCACTTTCCTTAATGTTTAAATTCTAAATTAAAGCCTGCAACATCCATTACATAATTTGTAGATTTTAAGAGCAAGTCAATGTTATTAAATGGGCAAAATCTTACAGTAATAAGAACAGACGCCTCACGTTGGGAAAAGATGAATGCCAACCAGAAACACCAAACGACTAAGTGAGCCCAGCATGTACCAAGGCAAAAACGTTCCAGAGAAAATCAAAAGGGAGAACGTGCCTTACAATGTTCTTTAAAGCAAGCTTGGGAAAGAGAGAGCCTTTTCCAAACTGTATTTCCATCTTACTTGCTAAGGTAGATTGAGAAGCGGTGGCGAAGGGCCATGCACAATACTCTGTTCTGCCCATTTCACCTGTTTGGAGTTCAATAATAGTTTAAAGATGGAAACATGAATAAACCTTTTCCCTAGGAATATTTTCTTTTTCACCTATAGCTATAAAATAATATGATTCAAACACAAAGTAAAGGAAAGAATGACCAAATATCCCTCCTCAATCTTAGCATAAAATTCAGGCAAGAAGTCAGGCACTTCTCCATTTTTTCCTAGAGGCTTAGAAAAAGCAAGTCAAGAAAACCCAATTGCCTGAATCCATGAGCAGTTTTCTTGGAATTAGGGAGCCCCTAGGGAATGCGGTGTTCCAAGCCACATCAATACCATCTTGGTAACTCAGCCCGCTGACCAAGTGCTAAATACCATCCCAACACGTGGAAGTGAAAACAAGGCATCTATTTAAAGCTTCAATGGAGTCCTTCTCCGTGTGTTCAAGCCACGCAGTAACTTACCCGAAGCACTCTCCTTAGAAAAGGAACTAACACCATTCAGTGTACATGATTTTGTGAACTTGAATCTTTAAACAATATCTGTTCAACTTGGGCTTGAGACTCACCATAGCCAGTACTAGTTGCTTATGGAAAGCCACTTTTACCTCCCCAGGGCTTGGTTATTTCATTTGTAACATAAATGACTAGAATTGTATCCCTTAGGTCTATAATTTTTAGTCTTTACACAAATGTGCAATAAAAATTTATTTATTTAATTAGAGCGTATTGAGCACTGAAATCCACTTATGCATTTATTTCAGAAACGCCACAAACATCCAGGCACTGTCCCAGGTTAACGCTCACGTCCCACAGATCTTTCAGGTCTAGATCACAGGAAAGCTATGCCTCTTA
This sequence comes from Equus quagga, assembly GCF_021613505.1. Classification (NCBI taxonomy): domain Eukaryota; kingdom Metazoa; phylum Chordata; class Mammalia; order Perissodactyla; family Equidae; genus Equus; species Equus quagga. The sequence goes on from NC_060275.1 coordinate 106,909,565, forward strand.
AAAGGGTCAAAAGCAACAGCAAATGCTTTGTGGGCTGGATTCTGATGGTGTGGCTTACACAATTTTAACAGGTACACTACAACAGAAAGTCAATTTATTTTGCAAGAGTTAGAACAGAAAACACACGGGCAGAGGCCCAAATCTTTCCTGATGAGGCTTTCTGGGCTCTCCCTGGGATGTCCTTCAAATTTTTTGTGCACTGTCTGAGATGCAGACCAAGACAGGAACTGCTAAAAGTGGGGTGCTGAAAAGCAAGCGTGGGAAGTCACGCTGGTACCAAAGAAATGAGGAACAAGTAAAACCTCAGATGTCAATAGCAGACACCTCAAGACTCAGTCAGGGACAAACTCCTTCTGATTAGTAGAGCAGGGTCCTACCCTACGCACTCACCCATGTCTCCAGCATGTGGGTGTCTGGAGTTCCCGTCTGTAAACCTACTCTGATCTGTAGGACATTGCTAAAGGGAACATACCTGTGACAGCGTGAGTCTTAAGCAATCCTGAAGTTGTGACAGGTATAGTTGAGAAGAGGCGTAGTGTCTTAATAACAAAAGTCAAAGGCAAACATCTTGTCTGTTTAAAACAGAAGGTGGAAGTGATAGAAGAGGTACTTAATGCGACAAAGTCTATCTGGGTTATATAAGCTGGCAAAACTCAATAACTACTACTCACTCCTGCCACCAACCTTGCCTTCCCACAACTTCCTACCCTGTAACACCATCAGGGTAGTACGTTACAAATTACAACATTTCCTGATTGACATGAGGCACCAGCATGGGGCAAGCGATTTCAAAACCCACAGCACGTTGGCATAGGTACCACAGATTCCATATGACTCTTAGATGTAAGGAGAGTACAGAGGAAAAGCTTGGAAACTAATACTAGGCTATGACTCATGAGTGTTTTAATGGGGAAAATCCTAGTGAACTTATTATAGTAATAAGTGGGTACATTATTTTACTATGCCATTACCATGGTGGGACTTAAATAGACTAAGTTGCAGCAGAGGGAAGGAGAATCTTTGTTAGAACAGCATCCCCCACCTCCTGTGACTATAGACCTGTCTCTCACACCTCTGGACCTTTTCCAAGGCTTTTCCATAAAACAAAAGGATTCAGCTACTTCATTTCTAAGATTTCATGTGTCTGAAACACTCATACAATAAATATCACTATAGAAAAATTTGCATGTCCCAAACTGTTTATACATTTGAAACAATGGGTCCAAATAAATAAATAAATATGTTGCTGGCTAGAATAAATTCTCACGTAACATGAAGAAAAATCAAAGCTATACTTTCAGTCAGTTGGAGGCTAAAAAGAAGCAGAGGGTGAACTGAAATTACCTAAGCCCACTCATAAACGAGGGAGCGTCTATTAGGATAAAGATCAGCATCAGAACATTGTTACTTCCATTGGTGTCAATCGAGATAGGCTGTCCAACGTGCCATCTACCAAAACAAGGACACCCAACGTAGATGACACTTTAGGGTTTATTCTCTCCATTTTATATTGGACCTCGTACTAATTGAAGCCTAAAACATCTTAGGAATCAGTACCAAGCATGATGAATAGTAAAAATTCCTTATTCTACATCACATGATTCACACTTTGTGATGACTTAAACATGGGATTTGCAATTCTTATCCAATTAAAACCTGAGCGATACATACAGTTATTTAAAACTATCATTGAGTTCTTACTCACACTGAAGATCCCTTACAAATTGAACATTTTTGTCAACTCACCTCACTTGACTTAGTCACACAGATTTATTCTGTTTATAATCTAGCTTTGAAAGTAAGCAATGCTAAAATCCAAAGTCCTGTAAGTTATGCAAAACTCTTTTTCCTTGGAATTACTGAAACTTGACTGTCATTGGTGATTATAATAGATTCATAGGATTCCCCAAACCCAGTCAAGTCTCCTCAGCTTTCCCAGTCACTCTAACTTGAAAAGACCTTTTGTACGAGGAGAAATGTTGTATTTCCTGTAAGTCATGAAGAGAGCCATAAGTCAAACAGATAAAACAATCCTCAACAGCAGGGAGAGGGGACATTTGCTAAAGGCGCGTCCTGTGTTACTGCAATGCATGCAGCCTGCTTGGGAGGGAAAAGGCACTTTTAAAGGAACACAAAGGACGAATTACAATTATTTTAGCAAAAATTTACTTTTTCAACTATAAATAAAAGAAAAATAACTGCTAAAAAGAATGGAGAACCTGCTTATGATTCTTTTACAAATTAATTATGCTCATTTGTCATAATTAGCACTTATTTGCATATATGATCCTAAAGTCTTCCTAGTTTGTTCTTTTATAAGAAAAAGGTATTTCCCTTAAAAATCCAGTGTAGTTCAACAACTCTCAAACAGTACAAATGCGGACTTGCAATGTGAGCACATGGGAAAACTAGCAGTGTGCAAATTCTGCTTATAATGTTCTTCTAAGATAGCTATATACATCTGCATAATACACATTAGAAAACACCAGATAAAGGAACTAATATTGAAAAAAATTTTTGTTCCAAAAGCATCTTAAATGTGCTAGTGGTCTTATCATTGGTGAGTAAAATGCATGAAACTTTGCTAATGATGCAAAAGAATCCAGGCTTTCTCTCATCCACAGATTCCAGTCTGTAACCCCACAGATGTCAGGGCACACGTATATGTAATCAGAGCAACTCAACGTCTCAGTTTGGCAATCAAGGCTCTCCATGATTTAGGGGTCGACTTGAAAGTATGGATTATTTTGAGAGATTTAGAAGGACCTCGATAACTCAGAACTTGATCAAGACTACACAGAAGAAAATAAAATAGAGAAACAAAATGGGGACTCTAATTTCATACTTTGCATCTGTTCTCCCAAAACTGTCATTACACTTATAAAATATCATTATAGAGATAAGTCAATTAAAAAAAATTTAACTAAATATTTGAGTTCCAGAAATGAAAAAGAACAATTGACTATTTTCACAATTTTGTCAAACGATTTTACTTGCAGGATTAAAAGCAGAAATTCTAGAATTTAGCTTTCTTCTAGAGCAGGGGTCGGCAAACAGGGCCACCTGCTTGTTTTTGAAAATAAAGTTTAATTGGAACACAGCCATGCCCATTTATTTACATCATGCAGCTGCTTTCATGCTGCAATAGCAGAGTTGAGTAGTTGTGACAGAAATTGTATGGCAGGCAAAGCCTAAAATATTTACTGTCTGGTCCTTTAAAAAAAAGTTTCTTGGGGCCTGCCCGGTGGCATAGTGGTTAAGTTCGTGTGCCCCACCTCAGCAGCCAGGGGTTCATGGGTTTGGGTGCAACCTATCACTGCTCATCAAGCCATGCTGTGCAGGGGTCCCACATACAAAATAGAAGAAGATTGGAACAGATGTTAGCTTAGCAACAATCTTCCTCAAACAAAAAGAGGAAGATTGGCAACAGATGTTAGCTCAGGGCCAATCTTCCTCACAAAAGAGGAAAAAAAAAGGAAAAAGTTTCCTGACCCCTGTCTAGAGTCTTAGACGGACATAGTTAACCAGTGACTCAGTTCCTACTATCAGATGAGAGTGTGATTCAAGCCTAAAAGATGCTACAAAGATTAATCAGGCTCTTCTGGGTTTGCAATAATATTATCAGTAAAGAGGAATGTCACATGGGAATGTTTTAAGATTGGGAAACAAAATAGTCTTTTCTTTTCTTTAACTCTCATCACACAATACTCTGTGTATTCTGACTTCCTGAGAGCAAAGAGACTTAGGTTATAGCGTCAACACAGGACTCATCAGGTCAAAAACTCTGGCCAAGTCACTGAACCTCTCAGGAGGCGTGCTGCTACAGCACAAGATCCAGACCAGAACTGAGAAACTTGCTTGGGAACCAAGCCAGGGTTCCATCCCTTTCTGCTGCACGGCATGGAGTTGCCTAACCTCTGTGAGTCTGTTTTCTCATAAGCATAAAATGGGGATAATCATACCTTTACGTGAGAAAGGATTTATGATAATTAAATAAGACAATACAGACTTCAATGCTTCTCCTGAGCAGACGGCATGGTCTTGTGGGGCCCTGCAGATTATATCACGCCTGGCCTTCTCTGAAGTCAAAATGCTCAACTTGGTAATGCTTCCACAATAGAAAACAACAGTCCAATGGTGGAAGTGAAGCTAAAGAAAGCACGGCTGTTGCCTCCCTTTAATTTTCCCTGGACCCATCTTTCTCATCTTCAAGCCCCTCTTCTGCCCATGACTTCCTTCAAAGGTTCATGGGAACATCACCCTTGGTCTTCATCAATTCAGTTGTCTTGCTTTTCCTTTGGGAGATCTACCTACTTGCACAGTTTCAGGAGTCTTCTGGGATGCTGAGGATTCCTTTGTCTAGTGTCTTCAGCTTAGTGACTGTTATTTCCTGAGCTTCAGTGTCAGGCACACAGTGGTATACCACTGACCCAATGTGGACATCCCTTGGGTACCCCAAACCATCTACTCCATTGCCTAGGCAGAAGTGTGTGTAGGGGGGCGTCTTTCTGGATCAGACTGTACCACCACTACCATCACTCTCACATCCAATTGCTTATGTCCTTCTTCCACTTAAAATCTGCTCATAACTCCACTGCTAAGTGCTAGCAAACAAAATATCATCTAAAGTGTTGTATGTACTTCTCAAGAAAGATAGCTTGGAGTTCCAGCTGCCATTATAAACCATGAGGACAGAAATCAACATGAGAATGGAAGAGCTGAAAGAGGGGCCTGGTATCTTGATAACACCAATGAACTGCCACATTAGCCCTGGAGCCCACCTCTGGAATTTTACGTAAGAGACAATTCAACTTCCCTCTCAGGAAAGCCATTACAATTTTGGATTTTCTGTTCTGTCTATGACACAAAATCTAATTCTAACAGAGAGTAGGTTTCTCAAAACCACTCCTCAAACACCAAAAATTTAGGTTCAAATATCTCAACACATTTGGCAATAAATCATGTGCATGACTCCCCCTCTGCCCACGAGCATCTCTCAAACACACACATTTCTCAGTTATCAGTGTTCAGAGCACGGTATCACTTGAAAATACTAGGCCTGCTCAGTGAATTGTCCACATAAAATATTAAAGATGCCATAAAAAATAAATAGTAACAAAAAATTAAGTTGATTTTTAATACTATAAAGTCAATGCAGATAATGTCACAAAAGAATAGACATTAAAGTACACAATTTGTACAAGGAGCAAAGTTTTTATAAAGAATAAAGTGACTTTGTATAGTGAAGTGGCACATACATCAAATTAAAATAGAAGGCATATCTCAGGATAGGTGGACAAAACAGCCCTAGCAAGAGTGAGTCTTGGCAATTAAAAGCAAAAGGGAACCCTAAAATACTTGTGAATGAGAGGACTTAGGGGTGGTCAAGAAAAGAGACTTCAATCAAGTTGTGGGTGGAAAAAAAATTAATGAAGTAGGAAGGTGCAAAGCCAGCAAAGATAGAGAAATTTTACTATACGGAAAAAAAGCCACTTACAGAGAATATGATAGCGTCTAAATGGAAGTTTAAAAGAGGTAAAGAGGCTGTGTGTAGCAAGTGATTTTAAGTAGGGTTAAAAATATGATGGGAAACTGCCTTAGCATCATTTGAATAGGACTGAAAAGGTCTCATGGCAATTGTAACTAAATAAATTTGGCTTTTCAAATTCCTTCTCAGTTAATCACACCCATCTAGACTTTTGCTAGCCCCACAGCCCGGGAGGGAACTAGCATGCGGAAGGCTCTGAACATTGCAATTCAAGGCAATAAAAACTTTGACTTACTGCTACACGTATGCACAAGAGAGGAGCAGATGACTTCCCACCTTTGACCAAATTTTCTTCTGGGTAAAAAACAAGGCTTCAGGAAGATTGACACTCACTACACACCACATAGGTCAGACCCATCCACCAAGAGGTGAAGCAATGCAAGGTGAGAAACAGAGATGATTCCTGCACCAGATCCTGCAGGCATGGGGCAAGGGTGTCTGAGCTCACAAGGGCCCTGCAAGGTCTAAAAGTTTGAGATCTCAAAGAAATGAAATAGGGCTTCCAAAATACACAAGGGAGACCTCCAGATTTTAATTAATAAGTGTTCAAGTGTTGCTATAGACTGAATGTGTGTGCCCCCACCCAACCCCCCGCCAAAATTTATATGTTGAAACCTAATCCCCAATGTGATGGTATTTGGAGGAAGAGCCTTCTTCGAGGTGTTACGTCGAAGCCCCGATGAATGAAATCAGTGCCCTCAAAAATTAGCATACGTTGTTTAAGTCACTACTCTCTGGTAATTTGTTAGAGCAGTCCAAATGAACTGAGACAAATGTTTACAGTAATAGCTACACCAGCGAGCTTCTACAAGTCAACCCATAGAGATTTATAGTTACGCAAATTATATTTAATTTGGGATGCAAGTGTGTTAACGTTTAATATGATGTGGAGTAAGCCCGCCATAATGAAGAGATGCTAGAACCCATGGAACAGTGGTGTGTGAATAGAAAACGGTAATCAAGAAGCCCTAAAATAAGTGCAACAGTAAGTAAAAGTGCTTTAAAAGCCATGACAAAGTATAACCAAAACCTGGCACATATTGTGGGGGTAAGAGTCATGCAGCGCCTTCATGTGTAATGGGGGCACCCATTAACATGCTCGTTTTAGGACACTGTTGTACTACGGGCTGGAAGCTACTCCCATCCTCCAGTGGAACACTCCTCCTTCCTTCTGAGTTTGAAAGAACACTGCAGTGACTGAACTTGATTTGATTAATCCTCAAGTTTGTGCAATGAGAATGTTCAGTCATAGAATAAACATCAAGCCGTCCTTATGGCAATGATTACCAAACACCACCATCCCCCAGAGGAATGCCTAACTCAAGCTGTAGCAGATATTTTTTTAATGGTTCTGCTGAAGTGACCTCCCGTTTAAATTCTCCAGCACAGTCACCTATAGAATTCATGCCACATATGCACCAACACTCAGAAATAAATTTTAGTTACAAAATCCATGGCAACAGCATATGATGAAAAAATAACCTTTTATTTTAAAGGATGGCATAATTGTTTTTGCATCATATCAGCAGATTAAGGTCACAATCTGATAAGCACACTGATTGGCCACTTTCTCCAGGTAGTAGACATTGGATGTGAACTTGGTCCTTTCATCGCAACGGTTTACAAACAGTGGCTAAATTTAAGTGTGTGCCAGAAAGATTGTTTTATTTATAGCTGAAGTGAGAATTCCGACAATATGACTACAGGCAACCATCTGAAATATATTTACTAGAATATTGACTAGCATGAAACCATATGTTCACGATCCCAGATCTGGAATATTTAAGTGTTTGAACAGAAATAATCATGAACAACTGAGAACAAGACAGAGAAAGCCCCAAGACCCTGAAGCCATTGGCCAGTCCATGCCCAAGACAGCTTTATGGTCTTGGGGCAGATGCAAAGAGATGCCCAATTTCTCTGAACATTAATGCCCTTTTTCCTGGAAACAGTAGGACACTGCTACTGAGACCACAAAAATGCTATTTTCCAAATCCTCTGCAATACATTTATCCTCTGATTCTCATAACACGAAGTCTATCAATTCTTTTAAGTTAAATCTAGGTCACATGAACTGCCAGAGGATTTACACAGCCATACTCATGTACTCCGTTCCTGCCACTGTCTTATACTGAAAGAGATACACTTTCTTGAATTTGACTGAGGGGTTATTCCATCAAACGCAGGCTTAAGTGCGAGCCCAGGAACTGTATAAACCACATCAAAGCTGATTCCCAACCACTGGTACCTTTTGAAGAAGCGGCATTCTTGACAAGAATTACAGCTTCAGATCAGTCTCAAAAGCCCGAAAGCACATGCAACACACATCCATTGGGCTGCCTCGTATTCAACTGATTTCTCCTATAGTTGAATGAAGATGTAACATTTATGTTTTTCAATCCTCTAAACCAAATGAAAACATCACTGTTGGTTGTATATGTGAAGTCAGGATCCAGATCCTTTAGAGAGTCTGTGCATCCCTTTCTCAGAGTGTGAGCACCTGGACCAAAGGCCTCTCAGATCCAGAGGACAGTATGTTGAAGGTCAGAACTTTAATCCAAGTAAGAACCCAATATTCAGAAATCCAAATGATATTTAAAAGACGACCCTCACTTTCAGAAATCTAAATGACTTTTATAAGGTGATACAAGATAGCAGACAGAACATTGGGTGATTCTCCTCAAGGGTCACAGCCAGAGTTCAGATCCCCAGAGGCAGAGAGGGGCCAAAATGCAAGTTTGAAAAAGGTCTTTTACAGAGAGGTTTGTAAAACGAATTGGGACAATGGGCAGTTAGGGAATAAGGCCCCTCCTTGAGATTTCTCCAAGTTACAAATATCCTTAGAAGCTTGTATCTACTTACAGAAACATGAGTTGACGTGAAGCATAGCATCATTTCTCTAATAATGAGTTGCATTTAACAAAGTTCAACTTAAATAGCAATAATTGAAATAACAGCCAGGACCTGACTCTAAATCTAAAAATCCCTTCTCACGTTTACTAGCTTGCATGTAGTTTAGCTCCTGGCACGTGAGTTTCTTTCTCCCCCTTCCACCTAACACCAGCGTGCACTGGAGAGCTGTAGATCTGGGAAGCACAGCGCTGCTCAGTAATAAGTATTTGTGCTCAGAGGAAATACCAGTCCCCCTGGCTCCTCACTGACATCATGCAGGCTCAGTTTTCAACCTAGTTTTCAGGGGTGTCTGGACCCTTGTGATCTGGAATCTCTACCTCGCCAAAGGACTTCTACAGGGGGAGTTCTGCTCTTATCAAGACGGTCGAGACCGTCCTCTGAAGAGCCTAAGCCCATCCTCAAAGCTGGGACAAGTTGTGGCTATTACTTCTGGCTGAAAGACCTCCTCCAAATGGCTTTGAGTATGATGAGGCTCCACCATGAAGACTTCTTCAATAATTCTAGACAATTCCTGCCACATTCTAGAAAATATCTCTCTCTTTCCTTTTCTAGAGTCCTCTTGACATTTTTTCCTCTATCCATACATTTCATTGATATTATTCAACTAATCGGTAATTCACTACTGTCCCCCAGTTTTAAGTTTTTGCCTCCAGGAAAGCGAACACACAAGCGCAAGCATCACACCACGTTCTGAATCCTGGTGCTTCCATTTAATACCTGAGTTATCCTGAGCGTCTCTCCTTTTGCTTCTTGTCTCCTTCATTCCTTTCTCTATTTTTGTCTTCTCCCACCCTGGCAAGTTTTCTCTTTGTCTTTTTTTTTTTTTTTACAGTGAGACAAATGGTAAAGACGAAGGAGATTCTCTGCCTAGAGGGGGGAAAAATTACGTAACTTTCTATGCAGAGCCTAGTAATTTTTAAAGGCCTATAAAACTACAAACTGTATTTATCATTCCTCTCAGAATCTCATATATTAAATTGCAGAGGTGAGAATATTGATAAAAGAAATGGAATTAATAATGGAGGCAAAGTCCTATTCACAGATTTGTATAGATTTATGTATAAACACACCATCCATTCGGCATTCAGATTCAGCATTTACAAAATGTTCGTTGGCAATTAGAATTTAATAGTGAAAGCAAATAGTGTTAACAGAATAGCTCCACTGAGACAAAATAGTATCAATAATGATAAAATAAATTCCATCTTCAAAACGAAGGAGCAAAAAAATAATTTAAAATTTTTTTAATTTTAAAACAATTTTAATATTATTTTTAAATAGTCAATTTTAAAAACTAAAAATTTAAATATTAAAATTTAATATTAAATTTAAAATAATTTATTTGATAACCACAACAGGGAAAAACGTCTTATTTCAACATTACCATTTAACTATCTTTTTAAAAACCATACTTATAGTATCTTCAATGCACATAAACAACATATATATTCGATGTCTATACTTCTATCAAGTCCCATTTAGGATAAAACATAACTTTAGGATCTGACAGTGTACACAGTAGCAGTGTACTGAATGGTAACTCATGGTCCCTCTGTCGTGTGTTCCCTCATTCCTAAAATGGGGAGTTGGAAGAGATGACTCTTGGGATTCAATGTCAGACCCTAACTTGGCAGGAGTTACAAACTAAAACACAGGTCCCCAGATATTCACTGATAACATACTCCTAGGCCAGAATGTGTTTTCCTAAAGACCATTCATGTTTGAGGTTCCATACAGTTTTCACCTGTACACACAAAGCAAATCAAATAAAAGCTGATGCTATACAAAATCCAATCTGAAGTTAAAGCAGATCACTCATAAGCATAAATCCAATTATACTGTCACAAATTCAATTGCTTGTTTGGGAAAAAAATGCACCTGACGTTGGACCAATATTTCACCTAATTACTCTGTCCTTCAAACCTTGGGAATGTATAATGTATATATCCTTATCAAGAAAGTAAATACTGGAAGTACTTAATATATAGATTTCCACCAAAAAGAAAGTTATCTTCTAGTATTTGAGAACCTACAGTATCAAGTAGAAATCTTTGATCCTGTTTTACAGTTTACAGTGTAAGGATATATTTGCAAACAATAACTTTATCTGATTTCACGTAGTACACATAGTACACAGTGCACGTATCGCACTGAAGAAAGCATACCTAATGACCACTCTGGCAAGAGCTCCAGTGCATTGTTTTCTGCTGGCAGAGGATAAATATTCATTGAGGATGTACAAGGTGCAGGGAGCTGGAAATCCAGCCAGGCATGAGACAGATCAGGGGCTGGTTGCATAGAGCTTACATTATAGGCTAACAAGGGAGATAGATTCACACACAAATAAGACAAGTTCACCAATAATGAGATCACAGGATAAGACATAGTCCATGAACAGAGACAGACTCACAAACAAAATAATTACAATTTGTCATAAATGTTTAGAAGAAAACAAGGATCTAGATTAGGAAGGGAGTGACAATAAGTACCACCCCTCCTTGAGGGCTCACTGTGCCTGGAGAATCCTTACAAACACAGCGCAGTTCATTCATGTCCAATCAGACACAGAAGTAACTGAGGCTAAGAAGGTTGGAAGAACTGACCCAAGTCAACAGAGATATAAATATGGCATGGAACAAGGATTTAAGTCCAGGTGGATCCATCATGATGCCCTTTCATCACCTATCATGAGGAGCTGGTGGAGACGTTATGCTACAAGTGTTCCAGAATGTTCTCTTGACCTTTACACACATGATCTGCTCTCATACTCAGATTTTAAGAAAGGTGCAAACTTCTAGGGATGGGAAGGCTTATGAAAATGTCATTTTATAAGCATGTGTTCACTTATTTAAAGATATGCCCTCCTCCCCCAAAACATACTTTTTAGAAGGGAAAAGATGCTTACCTTTTTTTTTGACTGAGTTGATTTTTGTTTCTAAACTTCCACTTCATAGGGATACGAACAAGTTGAACAAATATGTACTATTACAAGCAATGTTAATCATTTTTTGTTATTAAAGATTTTAAAACATGTTAATAGTCATAGTGACATAGCAAATGAACTTACAATCACTTAATCTCCCTTAAATTAAATGAGAAGTCTTGACTTGAGCATTTACTAAAAGAGAAAGTTATGACACTATAATGGTGGATATATGTCATTATAAATTGGTCCAAACCCAGAGAATGTACAATACCAAGAGTGAATCACAATGCGAACTATGGACTTTGGGTGATTACGATGGTCAATGTAGGTTCATGGATTCCAACAAATGTACCACTTTGGTAATGTTGGTGATGGGGGAGGCAATGCATATGTAGAGACGGGGGTATATGGGAAATCTCTGTACCTTGTGCTCAGTTTTGCTACGCATCTAAAAAGCTGCTCTAAAAAGTCTATTAAAAAAGAGAAAGACAAATCCACAGGATCATTCTTACACCCATTCATTGCACATATGAATGTATACTAAAATTTCTCCCTCTCCTTGCTTATTAACTGAGTCATCAATAAAATTTAAATCGAAAAAGGATCTACACATTCGCTATAGTTGATAGCAACTACTAAGACTATTAATGGCGCATCAAAAATGCCTTCTTACTCCAGGGAGCTCCATAATAGGACAGCACCTTTCTCAGATTTTTCTCCTTTCTCTGCCACTCAAGAGAGCATACAGAATGTGAGTGAATAAGAGAGACAAAGTTTTCTTTGAGATAATCACTTACCCTTAAAATGCAGCACACCTCAGATTTGGTGGGGAGACCACAGTATGGTTCACTATCTCCATTAAGAGTTCTTTTATTTGATTTTTTTTAAAAACCTACGTCTGAGTCTCAGAAAACCCCAAGTTTGCATGCTGGCGCCATGTACCAGTTTTGCAACCAGCTCCTGGTTGGTCAATGGGTCTGGAGCCTCTGTTTTGTTTTAGTGAATTGTCCCTCAGGCCCGACTCCCACCCAGCGCAGTCAAAGGGCCTGGAGGGGGCGTCTGGGACACTGGCAGCCCTCGGGGCTCACAGGCACAGTGACCGCTGTGCATGCTGGCTCTGCTCCAGTTCCGGAACAGATCAATGAAAGCTTCAGAATCTCGCTCATTTCCAACAAACACAGCCAATGTGCAGCACTTGTTGAAAGAAGTTAAAGAAAAGTTACCCAAATTGAAGGCAACAAATTCCGATCTTTTTCTTGACTGGGAAACACTTCCGGCAAGTCAAGAGCTTGGAATGTAGACCGAGAAGGGCTGAGGCACACTAGTTATGTGACTTGCTCCTTATTTCTCTATGCCTAACTTTCCTCATTTGTACAATGGGACAACAACAGTATCTACCCTCATCAGGTTGCTGTATCTTAAAATGTCAATCTTTGTAAAGCTTGGAACATTGTCTGCTTGACACATGGTAAGCCTGTGTTCAGTAGTCTGAAAGGTTTTATTCTGCAATATTATAATTAAAAGATTACGAAATGTTGTGAAATGCCATTTAAAAAATAAATCTTTGCATAGTTTCGCCTTCCCTGTAATGATGGTTTTATGTTATCAACTTAGAATCAAAATCACAACAATCCAGGCTTTTTATTTCGTAGAGTCTTTGAAATTACATACCTATTTACAGTTCCAACTACAGGACTACAGATTGAGAAAGAGAAAGTAAACACCACCAAGCTGCTGGGGTGACATTTCCGACGACTCCACTGGTACCAGGGTGGTTACCAGTAAAGTGGATTTTGAATAAGTACAAATTCACAGATTTGGAGGGAATCCAGGCTAGATGATTTTTGGTTCACCAATAGACACTTGTGTTTTCAAACATAAAAGGACATTATCAGATGCAAATACCCCACACATCTCTGAATCCCTAACTGGGTCCTAACAAGGATCAGCCTTACTTTCCACGGCCCTGGAAGGAAGATAAAGGAAGCTGTAATTAATCACTGGCCTGGGCTAGCTAAATTCATCCTTCAGGGCACTGAGGCCTAGATTCCAGGGTGAGTGTGGGGTCATTGGTTATCACCAATATGTGGCTTTCTGTTATATGTACTAATGTTGGCCTATTTTATTTGGACCCTGAGTTTAGTGACTTCAAAAATGGTTTTCCAAGAAAAAACAAAGTCAACAAGGGGACTTTTCACATGTGCGGTACCTTCTTTCAGACAGAGCTAAAGGCAGTGTGTAATATTTAGTGAAGTGTTGACTGATTATTCAGGTAAGGATAAGGAGTTGTGTGGCTTTATTCCTCAACCTATTTATACATTTTATTGGATGAAGCCAGCTAAATTGGCTTCTTATGCAGCTAAAAGGAACAAGCACTAAACCAATCCTCTTTTTCTAGGTGTTTATCAGAGAGCTGGGCAGTCCTCATTTGAGCAGAAAGATACCTAAAAGTTCACCAAAGATAACAAAAGTTGAATAGCGAGCAAGTGATTAATAGTTTACACTCAAAAAGAAATTTCCATATATTCTTTGAAAAGTCACTGTCATATCAATAGTTACAAACAATTGATAATGAGTCATGTTTAAATAGTTTTATCATTTATGCCACACTTCAGATACTTATCAGTAATTATGAACAGTTCATGGTGCTGGAAAATAGGGTGACAAACTGGAGATGGCTTGAGGCAGGAAGAAGAGATGGCAGGAGATGAAGAAGAAACAGTGGGTCAAGTTCAGATGCGAAATGGCTCTGGGACCCTTCAGTACATTCAGTTGCGACTACTTAGGGGCCACGTGAACATTTTTACTCCTAGCTTTCATGGATATCACAGAAACCCATGACCATGAAGTATCACATGTTCAATATACAATATTAATGGTTTCTGCACACTGTTCTGAAGCTTGACATTAGTCTCCATTAACACTTAACTACCTGTTTCATCAAATAAACATCAAATTATCTCCAAGATAAACATCGGTGGGTGTTAGTTGAAAGAGAGACAAGGAAGGCTCAAGCTTCTCCGGTTCCTTTGAAGTTTTATTTTGATTTCAATAAAAATTCAGATAGGCGGCTATGTAAACTGAGTTGGTTGAAAATAGTGACCACTTTTCCTGTAGAAGAAGGGCTGAGGCAATGAGAAGAATCAAACGAAATCTGGGAAGATTTTAAGGAGAAGGAAAGTCCAGTGCTGTTCTGAAAAAAGGAGACAATTGAAATAGAGACCAAACAGAAAGGCACCTAGACAATCGAATGGGTATAATTCACAAAAATATTTCAAGTCACAAACCAAATAAAGTGTCAGTAGAAGTGCCAAACTACTTAGATCCACCCAAAAGAGAAAGTGACTGAGAACTGGGAAAGACAATCATCCCCAGATAAGCATTTATATAATTAAACAGCCTCTTCACACACACGGTACATTTCGTACTGGTTTGGTGACACTACAGGGACTGACTTTAGAAAGCAACATCAGGGAACAACTAGCAAGAGCTAGGTTATAGAACCCTCATTTAAAAACACCGCATTTCCAGGGCCAGCCCAGTGGCGCAGCAGTTAAGTTCGCATGTTCCGCTTCTCGGCAGCCCAGGGTTCGCCAGTTCAGATCCCTGGTGCGGACATGGCACTCCTTGGCAAAAGCCATGCTGTGGTAGGCGTCCCATGTATAAAAAGTGGAGGACGATGGGCATGGATTTTAGCTCAGAGCCAGTCTTCCTCAGCAAAAAGAGGAGGATTGGCAGTGGTTAGCTCAGGGCTAATCTTCCTCAAAAAAAGAAAAAAACGCATTTCCAGAGTCTACACCTGTGCGCCTGCAAGTTCAACCACAGACTTAGGCACTTTTCCTTCTTTGAAATGAAAACTAGGCAAGTCACTACCGTTAAACACGGACCTTCAGTCTATGTTTTAATTCAGAAAAGCATTCCAGAGAGCTCAAGGAAGATTCTTCCTGTCCCTAATCAGACAGCCTTATCGGTCTTCCTTACACACCTCCACGGTTGTTTACTGCAGCTGTGAGCTGGAAGATTCCATTAACAAGCTTTCAAAGGCATACAGAAAAATTCCAGCTCTTAAGAATTTTAGGGAAATTACACAGTAGCACAAGCAGCTTTTTTATAGGGAGAACTGCGATTTATTTACATCAAGACTGCTTATTACGAATTTTTTCTTAAGATAAGGATCTAATTAAAAATATGCATTACTCACCACATTTGAACTATTCAACTCTTAGATATCAGGTCTAAGAGGACTTGATATAAATCTTTAATTCCTATCATTAAAATATTTCTTTTTAAAAAAAAACAATGCCATGAAAACTAAACTCTTAGGACATACTCTCAGGATATATTCAACAGCCATTTAATTATTTAAGAGAGAACATTAACAAAGAGTGAAGATTTTAATTCTTATTTATCAACCAGGAAACTAACTCTCTAAATGATATGCCCAAGACCCCCACAAATGTATACACTGGTTTAAAGACTTGTTTTTTTTTCCTTTTTCTCCCAAAGCCCCCCGGTACATAGTTGTGTATTTTTTTAGTTGTGGGTCCTTCTAGTTGTGGCATGTGGGACTCCACCTCAGCATGGCTTGATGAGTGGCGCCACGTCCGTGCCCAGGATCCGAACCGGTGAAACCCTGGGCCGCCGAAGCAGAGCGCACAAACTTAACCACTCGGCCATGGGGCCGGCTCTGCACACTGGTTTGAATACATCTAATAATAAATCATTTTTGCATTTCTCCCCCAAGATAGAATAATCTCCAAGGTGAATACATTGCTTCATATTGAGCAACTACTCTGGGCCGACTGCCTGAAGTTCTGGGAAAACAACAGTCAAGCAGACAGGGCTCCTGTGTCCAATGCGTTCCCCTGTGGGGCGGAGACGTAATTATTTGTCAATCAGCCATTACAGATGACAGGCAATATATCTCAGCCTTGGGGTGAAGGCTAGAGGAAAGATAAGAAATTCATTACCACTCTTGCGCTAAATTTGATGAGAGATTTAATAAAAATTTTTTAAAAAATCATGTTCAAGAGTCCCAGCTACCCCTGCAAGCTGTTTGTAATTCAGGAGTCAAGAGAAACTAGCAATTTAGGGCAAAAAGGACTAGATATGTAGGGAAATATAATTCCTATGACAAAACATTACTGGAAAAATCATCTGTTATCAACTTAACACCACAAACTTACCCAATTCAGGAAGAAACTCTGGAATTAATACTTTCCAAAGCAGGTTTTATCCAAATAAAATGTTTTCTTTGTATGGAGACAATTTCAGAGTCATTTCCATGCATCCTCACCTCGTGTTCCTAGGGATGACATCTCTCTCTGGAACGAAGGACAAAGACCCTTCATTCCTTGGATGCAAGGAGTAACTTCCCTAGAATAAAGATGAGAAGGATCCTGCAAACCATGTGTGCTTTTCTCAGAATCTTGAAGACAAGAGCAACAGCAATTCTTCCCTCTGTTTCTCAAGCTAAGTAGCCGACCTCATACAGTTAGGCTGGCAGGAGAGACGTTCCCCCAAGAAGTCCTTTAGTTATTCTAAGGATGCTGCCCAAGATCTGAAGCATATTCTTACTATGTTTCCAGAACTAACTTTTTTTTTAATATTTTTTTTCTTGCTGAGGAAGATTTGCCCTGAGCTAACATTTGTCGCCAATCTTCCTCTTTTTGTATGTGAGCTGCCGGGACAACATGGCCACTGACAGATGAGCGATGTAGGTCCGTGCCTAGGACCCGAACCCAGGCTGCCACAGAGGAGGGCACTGAATTTAACCGCTAGGCCACCAGGGCTGGCCCAAGAACTAACTCTTCTTAGAAGGCTTTTCCTTCCATTTATAATCCAAAAGCTCTGTGTTTAGATGGAAATTTCAGACATGTAAATGTCTTTTCTATCGAGTGATTAAGACCTTTGAACTAAATGAAATCAGTCCTGAATTCCATATGCTCAAAAGTGATATTTACATAAAACTCCTTAAATAATCGCTGATTGAACTTGGACTATCTGACATGGCTTAAAGTCAAGCGAAAAAGGTGGATCTCCTGACAGACAGCAGAACAGAGAAAGGACAGAGGTGATACTGATCCAAGTAGTTAATGGAAGAACCATCTGCTGGCTAATATGTCTATCCCATGGATGTACAGACAAACATGCGTCTCTCTGTAATTACTGGGCACTGTACTTGTTTGTCTTCACTGACTGTAAGCTCCTTAAAAGGAAGGAGACAGGTCTTTGCATCCCTCAGCTCATTCAATAAAGAAACATTAATTCTGCAATATTTTAATGTGGTTTGTATTTTCCCACATTGCATTTAATAGAATAGAAAACTCATCAGTTGCTCATTTGAATTGCTTTTAAAAAGCTTAATCTTAGAAATATGCTTACAAATGCCACTGAGCTTTAAATAAAGAACGAATTTACCACAAAAGCAAAACTTGTACCTTTAGTCACATAAAATAAATTCTTCTTTTACTTATGACTTTAAATGTGTAAGGGTTGGACATCATGTGCGTCCAACTCAATTAAGTATTTATAGAGCAGAAATAGAATCATCTTCACACAATTGAAGGGAGGTGAAGTACGCACGCACAACGGTAGACAACTGAGCCCTTGTGGAATGTTCCCTGGAGTTCAGAGATGGCAGAACCTAAACATCTACACCAGTCATGCCTTGGACTTCCTTATTGCAGCCACAGCAACTTTTCTGTTTATATTTCCCAATTTCAAAACCAAAATGACACCTTCATCCCTTCAGCCAAGTCACATCAGAGAGTTTAAATAAAATAAAGGAAAGAAAATATCATGTAGTCAACTGCCTGGAAATACACATCACAAGGTGTATCAGTCATCCAGTTACTCATTTGTGTCATAAATTGCTGCTCAACCATCGATACCGTGTCATTCCAACTAATTACATATTCCAAGTACGTAATCTACAACCTGGGCCAAGGCTTCAGAACAGAACATGAAGTTTGGTATGCAAGAAATCAGCAGTTAGCATGGTGAGTTAGGGATGCTAAATAGTGCATGGGATAAAAACTTAACTGCAAAGAACTGTCACTGCCCTTTCTTTTTTTTTTAAAGATTGGCACCTGAGCTAACAACTGTTGCCAATCTTCTTTTTTTCTTCTTCTTCCCAAAGCCCCCGAGTACATAGTTGTATATGGTAGTTGTAGGTCCTTCTTGTTGTGCTATGTGGGAGCATGGCCTCAGAATGGCCTGTTGAGTGGTACCATGTCCGCACCCAAGACCCGAACCGACGAAACCCCAGGCTGCCGAAGCAGAGCGCGTGAACGTAACCACTCGGTCACTGGGCCGGCCCCACACTGCCCTTTCTACTCTATCACTCAATTTAAATCACACTGACTTGACTCTACGGATTAGATGATAGCTAGCTGATGGCTAGCTCCTTTAGATGACATGTAAATGCCATCCTGTTTGTTGGAGGGGAGCTAAAGGAGTCAGAGCTGCAGAGAATGCCTCTGGCTAATTCATAATTTGAATTCATTTAAAATGAGACCATTTTAAGACAGTATTGATTGAATAGTAAAAGTAGCAAGAGTTGATGGTATAAATGATGTAGATGTATAAGAACGTCTTACAGCCCAACTCAACTCACAGACGTAGACTATTAACAAAGACCCCGCCCTCACCTCAACTATGACTACACTTTGACTATGTAAAAAAGAAATCTTTTAAAACAAAAGTTTTGCAAATAAAACATCAATATCTACAAATGTTTCAGAATAAATAAATTGTATCACCAGATTAGACTTGTTTACTGGAACCCTGCATTATTATTTCATAACTACAGGTTACTTTAGAAATCAATTTCATATCATTGTAAAAAATTACAAACATTTTTTTATTTAATAAGCATTCCATTGCTAAGAATCAACTTTAGAAAACTAGACACTGACCTGTGAGAGATCTCAGGGTTGACACGAGAATATTTATCTCTAATAATCTTAGTTCAAACTAAGGCCAATGATACTCTGGGACAAGACAATGATAGTTGAATGCTGACCAAGAAGCAGTGCGTGAAAATGAGGATGGGGGAGTAAATCACAAATGTTGTCTTAATTGTGTTCATCTGCCTCAAAGAAAACACTGTGATGTTTGCTAAAGGTTCATCGTGAGCTGATTCCTGGATGTGAAAGTAAAGCAGGGGACAACATTCTGAAATATGCCTTCTTTGTATAGCATGACGTCAAACGGCCATGAAACATGCCCTTCTGTGCATTCAGCCATTTGCGGGACCACAGGTTCTGTGCTAGAAACTGAGATCTGAAGAACGAAGCAAGATCCGGACCTGGAGGAACTCACAATTTAGAGTTAGTGGTCACGGCTCAGAACCAGGACTAGATTCACATTTACTTCATTAGGTTTATAATCCACTAATGTGTAAAGATTTAGAACCACATGCACATCAGGGGGCACTTCACAAAGGCCGTTACAAAAATGCGTTGGTTAAGTTGCTCAATATGATTGATTTGGCTGGACCCATGATATTCAGTTACTTGGAAGAAGGATGAGGACCGTAACTACAATCAGCCCCAGCTGTCACTCATTGTGCTTTATTTCTGAAAAGATCTCACAGTGTAATACTACTCGTTTCCCAAAAATAATATACGATTTCATTCTTCCTTGGAGAATGCACCTTGGGAGGAAGTTTAGATGCACGAGCCATTAGTACTAATTACACATAATGTCTCAGGGCTTTAGAACAATTATTACCAAGGTTACTGCCT
Source organism: Equus quagga (assembly GCF_021613505.1). NCBI lineage: Eukaryota > Metazoa > Chordata > Mammalia > Perissodactyla > Equidae > Equus > Equus quagga. The sequence continues at coordinate 106,929,702 of NC_060275.1, forward strand.
GGAAACAGAATACTTACACTAATTGGAGTTCATCAGATATTTATCTTCACGGTAAGCACAACTGATGAGGTAAAATTTAGTGCCCATAAATGGAAGCCATCTCAGCCGCCAAAGGTGACTTTCAGAAGACATACGCCCTCCATGAATATAATGTACTGTAGGCAACATTTGATGGTGAACAAATATGGAGTGCCTGGTAGGTATCAGAAGGTTAAAGAACACTGTTATGGGTCAACAAACGGACACATCCCTGCCTCCTGGGTCTTTTCATCAAGAGGAGTGGAGACATTAAACAATCACAGCAGTTGTGATAAATGCAGAGATAAAAATGCCAAGTGCTTTGAAAGGTGTGGGGACAGTCAAGAAAGGGGTCTCTGAGAGAGTGGCATAGAAGCTGAGGAATACTTGAACAGTGAGAAAAAGATTATTCCAGGCAGAAGGAACAGTAGGAAAGAGCTTGGAGCACTGAGAGAACTGAAAGGTGGGCCACGTGGCTGGAGAACAAAGATTGGGTGAGAGAGGGAGAATGAAAGGAAGATGAAGAGGAAAACAGAAGGTGAATGTGCAAGAGCTGGAAGATCAGCAAAGGATTTGGAGACAGTCATATGCTGCATGATGACACTTCGGTCAATGATGGACCGCATATACAACGGTGGGTCCATAAAATTAGGACCATGTAGCCCAGGTATGTAGTAGGCTATACCATCTAGCTGTGTGAAAGTAGTGCACTCTATGAAGTTCGCACAACAAATCACCTAACGATGCATTTCTCAGAATGTATCCCTGTTGTTAAGCGACGCACAACTATATTTTATTTTAAATGTAAGAGGAAGTCATGATACAAAGTCTTAGGCACAGGAATGCCATGCTTAGATTTAGACAAGCATTAAGGCAGTAATCAAGGAGAGAAAGAAGTTTCACCAGGTTCATCGCTTAGAGTAGAGAGAAATGGACAGATGTGAGCGATAATTACAAGGGAGACTTGGTGGAGCTTTGTTACCAGGAAGAGCCCAGTTTTCTGGAATGAATGGAAGCAGATGCGATTGACCAAGAAAGTGAGCACGAAAAGAGGACCATGGACATTGGCTTGCAACTAGATGTAACATAAATTAAAGAGTTAAAATAAAAAACTTCTGCAGGAACTCACATCATACGTTTTATGCAGAAAATAATTTACCAGTGAAATTTCTTAGGAAAGATATTAAATAGAACCAACTTTCAATTATTTTAGGGCCAGTGCTTTATCTGATGTACTAAAACTGAATTGTTATATTCAATTAGACTGTGGATTAAGGAGGTAATCTTGTTAGAGACATAGTTAACACAACACGGTGTGGCCTGAAATTTGAAACAGAAAAGTGATGACTGAATCATCTGAGGGGGCGCAAAGGTTGTAAGTTACTTTTTTAAAGAGTCTCTCAAACGTGGTCAGAGTAGACGCAGCCACATCCACATTTGTGAAGAATGCCCCTCAAAGGATCCCTTAAGTATCACTACTTGTTTTATTGCTTGGAAAGGCCCAAAAATTCATTAGCCTTGATTTTTGTAGTCATCAAAGACTTCATGTGATTCCTGACACTACTTACTTCCCACTCCTAAGTGCCTCGCTGTGCAGAAGCCTATTAAAACTCCAACCACTTCTCCCACACCTGCTTTTGTTAAAGCCTCTATCTTCTAATGTCTTCAAGTCTCCATCCAATAAAACTTGCCCCACAGTAAGTTTCTCCATGGTGAATCCCTACCAATAAGCAAAGATGCTAGAACAGGATTTTAAACCGGCCTACACATCTGGTCAACTAGAATTAGAAGGGTTCTTTACCATTGCCACTATTGGTAGGAGATTTTAAAATAGGCATTCCCAGAATAATTCTATTTTAATTTACTCAAGATAGCTAGTTCTTTACACTACATGCACTAAGTAAATCCTTCTCTCTTCCTTTATTCACTCTCTTGTAATATTTGAGTCCATGGATAACCAAATGGCAAAGTCTTCAGGCAGAGGGAAAGCATAATAATATAATGCTAGAATGAAAAATAAGTTTCACATGTTAATGCCTATTGATTGCTGGCGACTCCCTAGAACACTGTGTTGGGCAAGATTCTGAAGCCTCTTCCACGTGCCCCTGTCCATCATGAGCACAACAGAAGGAGTGGTACCTGCATACACCCTTTGCCATCTACAGGACAATGAAGCCACAGAAATATGACTTTGAATCTCATACCAGGCTCTATCTTTTCTAGCAATGTGAATCTTAGGGAAATCAAATTCTCTGCATCTCATGTGTCAAAAGGGGACACTTATGCTTGCCCCACATGGATTCTTGTGGCTTAAACAAGGGTTTCAAGTGTATTTGATTCTCGTCAGCCACCCCCCACTTCTTAAGGGCAGGGACAAGAGAAGCAGCATTTTGTACAGGAGCTTCAAATGTTCTCCACCACAAACCACTCATCCTAAAATGCAATGTGAATTGTTATGGGCTAAGTTGTGTTCCCCTAATATTTCCGTGTTGAAGCCCTCACCTCCAGGACCTCAAAATGTGACTGTATTTGGAGACAGGGCCTTTAAAGAGGTGATTAAGTTAAAATGAGGCCATTAGGGTGGGCCTTAATCCAATAGGACTGGTGTCCTTATAAAAAAGAGATTAGGATACGCTGGAAGAGACATCAGGGATGCATGAGGGGACACAAGACCCTGTGAGGACGCAGCAAGAAGGTGGATGTCTGCAAGCCAAAGAGAGAGAGATCTCAGAAGGAACTAAACCTGTAACACCTTGATTTTGGAGTTCTAGCCTCAATAACTGTGAGAAAATCGATGTCTGATGTTTAAGCCAACCAGTCCGCGGTATTTTGTTATGGCAGCTCCAGCAGGATAATACAGGAACAAGCACTGGTGCCTTCTCCCACTTCTGTTACTGCACATGCATCTCCACCCTCTCCTACCCCTTCGCTTCCTCCTCGCATGCTCTATTCTCCTTTCTTCCCTGCAAACCTACAAGGAGGGAGTGGTGGGGCCGAGAAACAAGAGGTCATTGACTACTGATCTAGAACGCTGTAGTTTTGCTTCCTGTATCATACTTACCAAAAATCCTGCCCACGCAAGGGGATTCCAGACACTCCTGGGAACAGAAAGGAACGGGGTTCCCCTCTCTCCCTAAAGAAACATGGCTGCAAATGACCATCTGACACTTCCCTCAAGTGTAGCCATTTCCCCCTTTTCAGAGGGTTTTACAAACCTCATTGTAACAAGAAATGTATTGCTCACATATGCCTCTCCCTCTCGAGATTGGACTGTTTAATTAGGTAGGGAGGTAGTTAAATGTGTTATCAGAATCAGATTTAAATAGAAATGTGTGCCCAGCCAATGAAACATCACACTCACCACCGTACGTATTTCTAGCGGTTAGATATTTTCTCTACCAGGTAAACTATGCAAACAATTGCTAACATGTCAGGGCTTGCTGGTTTGCCATGCTGGGTGCTGCTAATACTAACAACTATCCAAATAGCCTAAGGGTTTGGGTTCTGTTTTGTTTTGTTTTTTTAAGATATATCTCCCCCAGTTCACACCCTTTTCCAACAGGAATCACGCCCAACTCCAAAGTGACTTGAGTTTTGGTCACTGCCCTTAGAAACAGCAATAGCATTTTTTGCAGTATTACATCATTCTGGACTTCTTGGCCCTTTATCTGAGATTCTTGGCTATCCCACCACAGAAACGACAAAGGATCCTCCTTTGGTAGTACGCTGATCCCATGGGGATCAATTCAGGAATGAGACTCACAAGGAGTGGGGCTCTTGGTCTAAAGAACGCAAGTTAAGTGGGTACCATGAGCACATCTGTCCTAATTTGCCAAACACTTCCTAGAACCACCACTTCTTCTCCCTTTAACATTGTAATATTTGTTGCTGGAAATAAAGATACAGTCAAAGAATGTGTTACTATTGAAAGCATGGAAGTTTTTAAAGTACCACAAAGTGATAATTTTTAAGCAGGAAGGGTTAATTAACATGGTTGGGTGAGGAGCAGAGAAGTGACGCCTATTGACATTTAAATTTACTTCTTTGTTAAATTCACTTTTTGTTACATTTTCTTCAATCAGAGTTAGTAGTAAATTCAAAATAATATCTTAGAACCATTAATAGAATTCCTTTCCCATTGAGAGTTTATTCCATTTAAAACTACAACTCTTACTTTGGTTAAACCATGTGTTATAATCCCATTGTGTAGTTACTTCTGTCTGCATCATGGCCAGTTGAGTTCCCCTTGGATGACCCCCACACCCAACCACCCAGGAGACTTAACACGGATGAAAGCAAAGCCAAGCTCTCCAGATGGTGGAAATAAAGCGAATTAGAATAGAAAGGGTGGAGGTGAATGGAGTAAACTATCGATGTTTTTGTCTCTTCCAGTAGTTAACCACTGGATTGGATGAGGCAGAAGAGTAACATTCAGATGTGAGTTACATGAAGAAACACATACCTGGGAAACCATCATCAATCTTGTATTAACAACCTTCTGGAGAACATCCAAACATTTGTTACTATTTGTCTGAAAACCAAACACTGAATGTTCTGGAACCAGGTTTCTAAAGACCAGTTGGGTGAGCCCTGGGAATTCAAAGCTTGAGGTCTCAACAAAAGATCACCAGGGCTACCGGTGAAACCCTAGTGCCACAATAAACCTCCTGTCAATAGGGTGGTATTCACCAGGTCTGGGGATCATGAGAAGCCCAGGAGCTACTGCTACCACCAACTGTTAATTGAGATTCTTTCCTTTTTCCTTAAGAAAATGAGTCACTGAGAGAAGATTTCAGAACACCTTATTTAATTATATCAATGTCTTTGGTAAATATCCAAGTGGCCACATAACCTCACCCCATTTTCTTGATGAATTGCAAGCTAAAGAAGGGGAGAACGTCATCTTGAAACTCTTTCCTGTAAATAACTGATTTCTCTAGATATTCCTTTTCCACAATCATTTTAAATGTGCCTAAGGTAAATACAGACACTGTTATCCCTTACTGAAACAGCTGAGGACATTTGAAAAGGTCAAAGACAGCAAAATATTCCTATAGCCCCTACAGTTTCCAAGACAAGCTCAGAGAAGCTTAAGACAATACTTTATGAAGACCCAACAATTCCGAGGAGACTTGTCTTCTAAATTTCCTTAAGAAACAGGGATGTTCTCACAGTTACTGGATGGTTGCTATTGTTTTCCCTTTTGATATACTATTTCCCCAATTAGAGCTTGTTAATACTTAACTTGGCTATTTTATTAGTCTACATGGTACTGGTGTTTTGAACAGCTGTCAATGGATAAATGTTGTAGGTCTTTTCAAAATCACTGTGCCAGGCAATCCAGGAGACTCGTAATTTAGAAAGCTCAGCTAGGCAAAGCTGCTCTCTAACATCTATTTCTTCATAAACTTAAAAAAGAGATTTAATTTCGGTTTACCTTAGGAATATATCCATTTCTGAACCTGCACAACTGTAGTAATTAACAGCATTATAAAAACTGTGAAGTCATTTATTTATTGCAGGTTTCCCTGGAAAAACGTAAATTCATCAAAGCTTATTCTCCACTTTGAAATGTCTAAATAGATCATTTTAAATATGAAATTAAATTTTGTCTCATCTAAAACTAAACTTTTCAGCTTCTCTAAATATAATACACATAAACAGTTTACACTGCTAAAATCAAACATCCAAATATTAAGCTTTATTAAGTGTTTTCTTAACAACTTAAGTACTTTAAGTTCCCTATTTTGGTGACTACTTCAGAAAGTTACAGCTCTTTTAATCCTCTAAATCAGCCCAAATACTATAAATGATAATTCTAAAGAAAAAAGTTTAAACCTCGTGTTTTATTCAGCTGTCAAACCCATAAGCCAGATAACACCAGTAATCGGCACAAAAGTTCATGGCCATCCATCACCTCTCCACAACACTGTGCACACTGGATCTTCCAAAAGACTCCCGATCACTTTGCTTGACTGTTTCACTTGCTCTACAGCCCCCAAATCAGTGTGAAACCAACTGGCTGTCTTTGCAAACGTGTATGCTCCATCCGCAGCCCCCTAACTCTGCACCACTGTTCATCTTAGGAGGAAAACAAAGATATGACACAAAAACTTAGTTTCATGGGTAAAGTTAGCTTAATGCATGCCATAAATTCTTTGGCATATGAAGGAAATCACATGCTTATTAAAGTAAGAAGCAAAGAGAGATGAGTCAAGGTCGAAAGATGGCTCGTAGTTAGGTAATAGGTAATAACTGGAGATAAGGGACACATGTAGTGGATCAAAAGGCAGAAGACGTGCTCTCTTGCAGGAGAGGGGAGAGGGCAGCAGGGACAGACACAGGATCAGGACTGGATTCTCAAAAATGACACCAGGGTAAAAGAATGGTAGGAATTTTTTTTAAGCTGCAGACAATGAGTAAGAGTTTGACTCAATTAGACAGAAGGGAAGGGCAGTAGGAATGAGGCTTCACTGGGAAATAACCCGGGTTTCCACTCAGCTACTAAACTAGATCCTGGGACCTTGAGTGAGCCACTAACTTTGCTAAGATCATTTTGAGTTCCAAAATAACTCATGAGTTTTCAAATCTTCTGTCATGTTGACACAAGTATTTACAAAAGACTTAGGTTGTAGTTAGGAGAGTATTTAAAAGCAGCCACCGACATTCTGTAAATGAATCCAGCATGGAGGCAGAAGGAAAACAGGTTAACCAATTTAGGGCAACTCTAACTACACAGCTGGAAGAGGGTCAAGAAGTATCTCTGATTAGTATCTCAAAAGTAGGCATTTGAGTGACGACTTTCACCCATGAAGTGTAATGAGGACAGTGAAAGGGCCAACCAAGTCCACCTTCCTTTATAGTGCTTATTAAGAGCAGCCACCATCACACCAGAAAAGAAATGACTTAAGAATATTAGCCCATGTGTACTATGACAAGAAGCATTTCTAATCTATAGGTCACAATGTATCTACTGATTAAATACTTATTCTACACTGTATCTCTTCTATGATAAATAATTTTTCATTGAAGAACTCTGTACAACTCTTTGAATGAAAACTGAAGATGTTAATGTGTTAAAAGGTTATCCATTTTATCCTCAAATGTCCGTATTACATAAGATAAAATGGCCAAGGCTTACAGGAAGTGCAGTGTAGCACTGGCAAGCAGAATAGAGCTAGCAGACATGGATTCAAATTCCATTACTTTCTATTTGCTCCACGATCTTATGTACATTATTTAACCCTCTATTCTTCAATTATTCACAGGTAAAATGCTTCTTACAATTTGTTTGAGGGGTTAAAATTCAATTAGAGCATATGACATACAATAAATAGTCAACAAATGTCCAATTTCATCCCTTAACTTCTCCAGATTTAAAAAAACAAAGAACTCTTTGATGGAGGAAGTTTTTTAAAAGATGCAACCACCATATCCAAAATGCTTTCCTATAGTGACTGCCTGACAGATAACTAAAATAAAACGTAATTTCCCTCTTGAATCCATGGGATTCAAGACCCGTTTAAAGAAACAATTAAAAAAATAATAACCAAAATGAGAATGACTTCACTTTCCTTCAAGAGCAAAATCCAGTGTCCGGAAAGCCAAAAACAAATCATTTGGGCAGATCCCTGAACTAAACACCTAAAAGATTCAAACTGATTTCAGGATCAATCAATCCCCAATACCAAATTCCAGAGAACTTCCTTTTTGTTTTTAAGAGGACATAACGACTAAAATCTCTTGGGGACAATTACTTCCAAAGATTTTTGTCAACAGGTGACATCACATTTACATTCCTTCATAATTCAAGCTTCAGTTTTACTCCTGGGATGGGGGTGGTGGGATGTGGGAAGCTGAAGGGTATACTGTGTCCTTAGAATTTTAAATATCTAAATTGGTTTACATTTATCAATCTTAGTACTTATGAGTAAGACACTCCTTTCAAATACTAATGAATGCATAGTGATTTAGGACACAACAAAGCCACGTAATTTTAGGAATCGGAATGAATTATGTCTCTACAGTTGAATCCAAGGTCATACAGTTGAGTCTAGATCTCAATATATCAAAACAGGGAACTTTTCTCTGAAGGTCTCTGAAGTTCCAAGAACTTTCACATTTTTTTTTCCGTATTATACCAATTCAGTATGGAGTCTGGGATTGCACCCACTTTGGAATTTAGAAACTAGTACAAGTGGCCTGGCAATATATTCAAGGTATCATAGCTACACACCTGGAGGATGTTTCTAAAACCACAGACTTCTGTGTTCAATCAAGTCCTGTCCAAGGCACCACCAGTGGCCAGTCTGGCAATAATGACCTCTTTGAAACAAGTATATGAATAGTTACAGACACAGAGAAGGAAGTAAAGACAGCTGGTCCTCTCACCACTTTATGGTGAATGGGCATTCTTAAGGTGCACAGAATATGTGTGAGGCATTTAAGTGTTTGCCATTTTCACTTAATCCTTTCAATAACTCTGTATTGTAACCCCCATTTTCTAGATGAGGATTGAGGCACAGAGAAGCTAAGCAATTTGCCAAAGGTCACAAAGCCAGTAAATGGCTGAGACAAGATTCTTAACCCAGGGAATCTGGCCCCTGAATCCAACTCCACCACCCCTCAGCCCTCTTAATCACTCTTTCTAAATAGCATCCTCTCTGCACAATGTACAAACAATGGCTGAAATATATATTTCACAGAAAAGCTCAAAAAACAGACCAACGAAGCCTAGTCATTCCTCCCTCATCCAAAATAAACAACAAAAAAATCAACTCAAAAATAAGTTCATAAAATGTTTAAGTGATAAGGAGGAAATATATCGCGTAAATGCTTTGCCTTCCCCACTGAACACCGTTTTCCTATATTATCTTGAAATGTTTCCTTATGCCCTGGGTCCCTGTTGTGCTGGCAGATGGTTTCTATTTCTAAATCTCTAAAACTTTCAGGAATTTATTCCTAGACTTCGAAGCCTGCTTAATCACAACCTCCCCTCTAGTCACAAAACTTCTGCTTTCCCTGTTTTTGTGCAAAAAAATCTATGACCTTTGGAAAGCCTAATGTTTTTAAGTTATTTAAATCCTTAGGGTGCAGAAGAAGGAAAACACACTATGAGACTCTCTCTGGATCCCATTTCTGACTTCCAGAGGGACAAAGAGAACACTGTTTAATCACAGTGCCTCTTAAGCTTGTGTCTTCTCAAAACTACAATTTACCTATATCCTGGGAAGAATGTGATTCTGTATCATTATCTTTTACTCTTGATAAGGTTCACTGGACAATTTTCCTCACGTGACACTTAATAGATGTCTGTCTTAATAGCGGTGGAGGGAATGACATTTAACAAAAACCCTCCTTTGGCAAGCTGGGAACTTCTGTGGTTTTAAGGACTATCCCTGTATTTTCCCAAAAGAATTTTTTAAAAAATCTCTTGAGTTATATAAGCAGCCATGGGAAATTCAACGCGGGTGGCCATCCTGGCTTCATTTAATCCACTTTTGAGAAATTCCCATACGGTATCTCACAACAGTTCAAACAGGTATGTACACGAGGACAGTAGTTAGCAATTATGATATCTGAGCATCTTTGGGATTGAAATATCCTATTTCTGACTGAATACACTGAAACCCTCAGGTCTTGATTAATCAGTGTGGAACAAAAATACAGCTCAATATACAGAAATTAGTTAGTGATATCAATCACAGTGGCTGCGTTGAAAATGCAGACTGAAAGTTCAAGCGGCCCCTAAGAGGCAGCCATTGTACTCATACACTTCTTAGCCCAATGTGTGGTCCTTATTATAACCTGAAAATAGGTATTATTATCACAATTTTACAATTGAAGAAAGTGAAATTCAGAAAGGTTTGAAGTAATTTGCCCAAAAAGGCCTATCCAGTGCCTAGAAATTTTGAACCCCAGTTTCTTTCCACTATGCCCCAGGAGATCTCCCCTAAAGAAACACCTCCTCAAAACACATCAAGAGTATTTTCTCTTTAAAGAAAATTCTGACTATTCACAGCCTCAGAGTTATTTCCTGATGTTTCTCCACCATAATTAAGCCAAAGAGTAAAGTTCATGTTGCATTGGGTTATCTAGTCTTAAAAGATGGAATAAATAGAAAGGATTGAAGGAGTTGAGAAAACTTAATAAAATGACAGATTCTGCACCCATTCCCCCGAGAATGTACCACTTGTCTCTAAACTCAGGGTTTTTCCTTAGCAGTTACCTGGTTCCCAGTTTACCAGCTAAAACAATCATTAAGAAGATAATCTTTTGTTAAAGAAGGTATAAAATGAGTAGGTGAAAATTATATATAAGAAAGTTGAGGCCTAAGCAAATCAAAGCGTTTCTTTCAATAGAATCAGACACCAAAGGCAACTGCTTTTGATAAATACTAGTGGACAGGCCTTTTTTTGATAATTTTCAAAACAAAATTTTACAAGAGATCACAAAAATAAGACAGAACAATTTTATAAATCCTTTATTTAGAAAACATCGTTTATTACAGCTTTTCAAGTTCAGTTAATAGTTCATGTGAGTTTTTAAGCCCGTAAATGAACATCTTAATTTAAGATGCTCAATGCAATCCATTTGTTTTAGGGGAACACTGGTAGAAACCGGAAACGAGCTTCTTAGTAGACTAACGAGGCCCCCCTTTCACATCCACATTTAGAAAGAAAACTGATTATTTTCCAAAAGCCAATATGAAGCACTATAAAATAATATTCTATACCAACTAGTTTAGTTTCATATCATTAATAAGATTTTATTTTATAGCACATGTATATATCCGTGTGTGTGTGTGTGTGTACACGTGTATACACATGGCACCTTAATTGCTTTAAAAAATGGTTTTTGGATTTTGCAATTTTTTGCAAAACTACAGTGAATAGCACAGACATCTTACAGTGACCAAATCTCCCCCAAATGTAAGTTTTTCGTACTCCAATTATCTTGACCATGGAATGAAAATGATTTGAAATTATTCTTGAAGTGAAATTTTTTAAAAAACACACATAAACTAAAGAGGCAGAACCCATCACATCTTAGACTATAACATGGTTTGTTCTGGTAAATCAGGAAGATTACAAAGATGGCTCCAAGGAGAGGGAGCCAAAGCCCTCAGGGCTCTCCCATTGGACATTCAAATTAGGGTGGTCTGGTGGGAGAGAAGGCTTTCTTTGGCATGCCCCCTTGAGAGCATGAGAGCCAGTCAAGGACAGAAATGCCACTGTCGACAGAGTCCTTGTTGGCGCATTTCGTCAAAAGGCCCAATTAGCTCCCTTTTTCCATCTGCTGAGACTTGTCAAAGCGAGCTGGATAAAAGAATAAGGTCACTGATCATTTTTAAAATTCCACTGAAAAAGTATCTCGCTCAAAAACATAAGACTCACCGAATTCGGAGTATATTGGTATATATTTGCTATTGAACTTGGTCTATACTCCAATGCCTCCCTCCCTCAGAAACAACGTAAAAGAAACGAAAAAAAACTCCATATAGCCCTCTAAACCATAAAAAAACCACTCCATACTAAAGAACAGAGAGCATTACCAAGCAGCGACCCTACCAAGGACAGGCCTGATACACTGAATTTGGTCAATATCAAGTTTTTATTAAAAGGAACAAAAGAGATGATTTCCATTTTCCTGCCATGTGTTGTCCTTCCACGGTATACCGAGAATACTTAAGCATAAAATTCTTCTAAGCATAATGTACCATTGCAAAAATATTAATATTTAGCTCCTATTTTATACATACAACGTCTTCTTTTAGATGGTAGAACAAACTAGCCCAAAAAGGAATCTAAAGGGCCATAAGCTGGATAATGTATCGCCGGAAAGAAAATCAGCCACCAAAGGTATATATACATATATGGCTTCTGTTAGAAATTGCCAAGAAAAGCAAGCCTTACGAACTTAATCAACCATCTTCATCCTGGCAGCCCTGGCTGCCTTCTTTTTCCCCTGTCAGTGGATTTCCATCTCCATGGGGTTCTCCTTTTGGGATTCCTAATTAAACAATGAGGTGGAAATCCAGAGAAAACAGACAGGGTTGGGATGCTGACAAGGTAACCATTTTCTCTGCTATGGGTCGTGTAGGCCATCTTGTTCGTATAAAAGCCAAAACGTCTTAATTTTTCCAACTAGTGACACTAGGGGCAATACCCACTGTCAGTTTTGAGATCAATGTCCCTTGATCAAATGACCCGCAGCAAAAATCTGTCAGACAAACGGTTAATTGATGCAAATTAAGAGAGCCCATCACTGCGGTGCAGTATGTTAAAGGAAAAAGAACAATGGAGAGCAGTAAAAAGGAAAATAGCAGTGTGCGGCTACAAAAATATTTAATCCAGTTTGCTCTCATCATAAAGGCTAAATTTTTCGTCAGTTGAAATCGCTGAAGAAGGCAAAAGATGAGAGAGAGCCTGGGACAGAAGAAACACACACACGGGGGGCGGGGGAGACTGTCACTTGCGTCCGAGGGTCTCACACAACATTTAGGGCAAACGCCTTTGTTCCTCGGCTTAGGAAAGGACTGGGTGGGTGGGTGATGGAGAGATCAGATGGGGCTGCCGGGGCCCTCCACACCCTGCTCTCCGGCGCATGCGCGAGGCCAAGACAAAGGAATAGGTAATTACAGTCCCGATTCATTCATTTTGCCCGCAGTACTGGGGATCTGTTAGCCCTGGCTGTAATCCCGGCGTGGAGGGGGGGGGGGGGGGCGGGGGTGTTGATCCACACCCCTATAGCAGGAAGACCACCTCGATGCTAGTGTTTGATTTTAACCCGCCACACGTGTGCTAGTGGCCTCGCGGGAGACCGAGGTATGTCAATCCTGTTCAAGGTACTAAAAATGCACCCATGTGCGCTGTGCTAATTTCAGCAGGGTGAAAATTACACAGGCAAAGGCTGTCCACGGAGTTCGTTTCAAGGCGGAAATGTCTCTGGGGAAGCAGATAAGGAGCCGAGCCAAGCGTTCGATGAATATTCATGAAAAGAATGCGGTTTGTAGCCGCGCATTGTGTGTGTGATCGGATCCAGGGATTCTGCAATTTTTATTTTTCGGGAGAGGGGGAGCAGTGGGGCTGGGAGGGGGGAACAGGAACCGGGCGTGGGGTTTCAGCGTTAGCGCTTTAGGCGAAACCTGCTAAACTCCAAACCTTCGCTCACTGCGGCGCTGGGCCGTTAGGGGCCGCGCGCTGTCAGGTTCAAGCTCACACCCTCCGAGCCGGGGCCGCGGGTGGACGCACTCGGTGCATTCTCTGAACCGAAGACTCCAAAAAAGAAAACGCTGAGAGGTAGCCCACAGGTTAGCGGGGAGGCAATTCAGCCACGTCCGAGGCTAGGGCTTTGATCCGCTCAGATGCGCTCCTGGAGGCACGCTGTCGTGTGAACTTCGCATTCTTTGGCCACCCCAAGCCAAGATTCAGGAGTCCCACGGGTCGAGGAAACCCATTTGCTAAACCAAAAAGCCACCTCCTTCTTTCCGATCACACCAGATTCCCGGTATTCTTTCTCCCCCTTACTCCCGCCCCACCCCACCCCCGCCCTCCATCTTCTGCCGCTGCGCCCCTCACACCAAGCGCTTTCTTCCTGGCTCTGAACGGTTCCGATGACAGATACGCTCCCTCCAGCACCATAAAATTGTTTCTTCGGGACTCAGTGCGCTTAAGGGGTTTCTCATTTGGCAATTTCCTCCTTAACTAGCAGCTTGTCTCCCCCTACCCAACCCCCAACTCCGTTTATCAGACTCGCCGCCCCCACTTCCTTCCCACCCAGCGAGCGGCTGAAGCCACCCACCTCGGGGCCCCCATCACCCCAGATCCTCGAAGTGCAAGTGGGCCCTCATGGATGCATCCCACGCCCACCGCCGTCTGATGAGGCCCGCGCCCCCCACCCCGCTGCGACGCGGAGAGAACCAAGGGCCTCGGGGGTGGGGCGGGGTGCAGTGGGGCAACGGAGGCCCCCGGGGAGCCGGCGCCCCGGGTCCGCGGTGGCGGCGGGGCCACCAGGGCGCGCCTCCTTACCGGCTCTGGGTGCCTGTGCCGCCCCTGGGTGAACGCAGTGCCGCCGAGTGGCCCGGATCGCTGGCGTCGTCCGGCCCGGTGCCTGGCCGCTGGCGGAGGCTCTCTCCCCGGCTCGACGGCGGAGCCCGGAGCGAGGAGCGAGTTGGAGCGCTGCCGCCGCCGCCGTCGCCGCTGCCGCTACTGCCGCCGCCGCCGCCGCTGCAGCCTCTGCATTTCTCGCGCTCGCGCTCCCCCTCCCCTTCCTGCCCAGCGCCCTCCCCCGGCGCGTCCGCCCGCCCAGCCTCCCTCCTCTCGCGTCCCCGCCCGCCTCTCTCCCCTCCCACCCCCCGGCCCGGTGCCCCACCCGCCTCCCTCCAACTCCCCTGCATCCCGGTACCCTCCTACCTCTCTCCCCTCCATCACGGTGGTCCCCCCTTTCCCCCTCCCCTCTCCCTCCCTCCCCTCCATCCTTGTGCCCCTCCTACCTCCCTTCATCTGCCCTCTATGCGGGTTTCCCACCCCCACCCCACCTCCCCTCCACTCCTCTCCATTCCCCTGCCCCTCCCCCACCTCACCGCCTCCCCTCCCCCGCTGCGCCGGAGCTGTCCATGGGCACTTCTCTCTCTCTCTTCCTCCCTCTCTCTCTCTCTTTTATTTGGAACGGTTGGATAAGAAGTGCTCGGGTTCTCGCTCAGACTTAAGGGGCTGCCTCGAGAATGACGCCCCCTGCCACCTGCTACCCTTCTCAGCACCCCAACCCCGTCCGTTCGCAACGTCCGGCTGAGATTCTGATACGCAGGCAGGCAATGAGGTTGGGGGTGATCTGGTGGCTCCCCTCAGCCCATCAGAACAGATGTCCGCGGGGTGGAGGGTGGTCTCCAACCGCAGGCACGTCTGGGCGGCGCCCGGGCAGACGAGGCGCGCTCGGCGGGGCGGCTCCCGCACGCCCTGGGCTGAGCCGGGAAGGCTGCGGCTTTGGGCAAGCGCGACCGCCAAGGTTCAGCTGGCGGGGCGGACAGGACAGCCTTGCCCCTGTGAGGATGCTCTCGGGACGTGGGAGAGGAAGGAGGGAAGACAAGAGCCCGAGGAAAGGGACCGTCGGGTTTTTGATGTCTGTGCTTTCATGGAAGCAACCAGTTCTCGGGAAGACAGTTAGCCGAGGAAACCCGCACAGTGCTGCACAGTCAAAGCCGCGGCCAGCTGCGGTGTGCCGGGGTATCCTGAGGGGCTGCCACTTTAACACCGGGACACAAAATAACCGCCAGGGTGGGGTGGTATGCGCACCTTGCTTATCTGTTGGCAAGAAGCAAATGAAAAATAAATAACATGACGTCGTTTACAACGGTAGCTCTTTCACTAGACAAAAGCCAATTTTACCTTCCCGCAAAACCCTTCCGAACCTTGGGAACTTTGATTTGCAGCATTTTGGCGCCCTCTGGCTGTGCGTGGATTGCTTTCATGCTCGCCTACATCGCGACACAGAGAAAACGATTGAGTTACAGGTTCTCCTCCAGAGTGGACCTGCCCTCCTGACCTGGGCACGGATTCGGGGGTAGGATTTCCTCCAAAATCAAGGTGACAAAATGTAACCATATTTAGGGGGACAGATGCCAAAGGTAAGTGCATCCGCATTCAGCTGGAGAAAGGTAAGTCCATTTTCGATTAACAGGGAAAAAAAACTTGTCAGAACTTTATATTTAAATTCAGCGGGACGGCAATGTCAACTCAATACTATCACGCTAGAGATTTTGCAGAGGAAACCCCTGACCAGCCGACTGAACAGGTGTTTACAGCACATACGCCGCAGCATCAAATTGGACCAATGCATGCAAGCTGGAAATTGTTCCCATTTTAGCCAAAGGGCAGTAAGAAAAAAGTGGGGATTCTGTTTGTTTTCTTTTTCATTGTTTCTTTTTTCTTTTTGCCATTGAAATGAAATAACAAAGAAGTAAATATGGTACAAGAACAGGGAAGCAAATTACAACAGGGGCTGCCTCCAAAGCGTTTTATGTATCTGAACATAAATGTTCAATCATTTAATATATTCCGTCTATGTCCCTCATTCCAGCACACCATCTGTGAGGCTAGATTCAGGATTTCTGAACCTCCTCTTTTGGGTGGATAATTCCTTATGGTGGAGCAAGTCTTGTGCACTGGAGGATGTTTAGCATCTTTGCTGACCTCTACCCACTGCGTGCCAGTAGCACAAGTGTGCACACACACACATACACACACCCACACCCCCCCACTACCGCCACCACTACCACATACATGCCACCAATTGTGACAACCAAAAATATCCAAAATGTTCCCTGGGAGGCAAAATTACTCCAGGTTGAAAACTACTGGGCTGTAGAATTTTAAACCATTGTAAACACGTCTCTAAGTTTTTACCCCATCAAATTAGATGAGCATTTGCAATTTTATGCTCAAGACATTTACTGAGTGTATTTGTTAGGCTATCTGAGTAGTTATTTCATTTAGCATTCAGTTTTTAGTCCTCTGATCTTCCAGGCATGGAAATCATCTTAAAATTAGTAAATGTATGTTCCTGTTTGTTTGCATGATAAGCCTCTGGATGTTATCTTCTTCCTATTTACTCTTTTTCCAACTTTTCCCCCCCAAAAAAGACAACGTAAAAGTTAATGGTCGGTACCTTCAGTGCTTCCAGCTAAATTTTCATGATGGAGAAAACAAGCCTTTCAAAGGTGTGATTGGAATAGAGATCACAGGTTACCATAGAAACAAGAGGCAAAAACTTACACCAATGAGACTGCAGGTGTCCCCAATTTTGTCTTCCATCAGATTTAGGTGTTCTCTTAAAAGAGTTTCTTTAAGAATTGTTCTTTAATGAAATAATGATGTAACTGGCTGGTAGTGCTATTAATCTTAAGAATGGAAGCTTTTCCAGAATTTATAGAAACTTACAGAAAGGCATAAAATGGCAGCCAAAATGTTACATCTCAATGCATCACTATCTAAAATCCAATTTGGTGACGTTTTTAGTCTCATTTTTAGTTGTTCATGTAACATCTTTTTAAGGTGCATGATCTTGAAAAAAATTTAAAAGCACACTTAGGAAATTAATGAATAAGCATTTGAAGCTCTGGAGTTTAAAAAATTGTTAAATTGTTTAGATTGTGGACTAATGGACTTGGGAGCATATTTTAAAGGTGCAATTTATGACAAATTTAATTACTTTTGAACATTACACTCATGAAAATAAAAACTTCTTTACTCTCCAAATGGGATGAATATATTTTTAATAAACAAAGCTGTACGTTTTAGATTGTAAATAAACTCCATTGTCATCTTCAATTGCCTACATAATTTGCTTCAGTGAAGCATAACCTGCATTACAAAAAGATTTATCAAAAAGATAAAGTATTCAGCCCCTACTGATTTTTGCTGAAGGATTTGCCATAGAATTGTTTGCAGTATAATGGACTCATTGTCACCTAAATTACTCAGCAGTTTACAAAAACTTCAATGTGTGTTCAGCTTTTCAAATCGTATTTGTTGTGTCAGTTGAGACATCTACAATAGATTATTATATATACCTCCTCTCTCCTCCAAACGTCACCCACGACTCCCCCTCGGTACCTCCCATATCACCCATGGAGGCCTGGTATCTCCCTCAGTTCCTCATCCTTTCCTCTTAAATAGTAAAAAGAGGAATAAGGTCCCAAATAAAAGATGTAGCCCAACATGAATGAAGCAAAAGCATGGTGACAATAGTGTCACTCCAGTGTCACCCCAGCCACCTTTGCTTGACATCTTTTTGGCTAGCTCTTCGGACAAGGCCACTGACTTAACCCAAACCCTTGGAGACTCACGGAGAATCTGATAAATTCAGCTCTACTAGTAAATATTGGGTGGAGGACCAAATTACTGTAATTTTTTCACAAGATCTCACCTATAAATTGCAAGCTAAAGGCCAAACAGCCACTATTACATATGAAAGTGTACAGCTTTTTTCCCTTAAACATACTGATGATTTTTAATCAAAGGAAAATATTGAAATCTGTATGTTTACTTTCTCTTTCTCCCTTCCTACCCTCCTCATGGTTACAACCTCACCCTTCACATAGCCAAAGTGAAAGGACCTCCTTTGTTTGGATCAGTGGCTCTCAGGCAGGGGCTCTTTTGCTCCCCCAGGACCTATGGCAGTATCTGGAGGCATTTCTGGGAAGGGACTGTTAGACTGAAAAGTGCTCCTGGCATCTAATGGGTAAAGATCAGAACTGCTGCTGACCATCCTACAATGCACACGGAGCAGGCAGTTATCCAGTCAAAAATGTCCATGACCAGGTTGAGAAAACATGGCTTAAAAGAGCATAAGGCTGGGAAAGACCTGAGTTTTTTTTTTAGAGCACCAGCTGCAAGGGGAAGTGCTCTTGCTGTGGTTCAGGGTGTCCTTCTCAGGCAGCAGGCTTGGAGGTACAAATATTTAACAGGTGTTCCTTTGGACAGGGGCTTGCAGTGCACCCTGACCCCTTCATTGACCGCTTTCCTGGACTATAACACAAATCTAGGCCGTCACTTGAAGAGCAATGCCAAAGATTAACAGCAGGGATTTTGAATTCCACTCTCTGTTACTACACGCTGCGTAACTGGAAGACAACGGCTTAACCTCGGTTCCCTGTTTCTCTTTGCTCTCCATGTACTGGAAAAGGATAGCTGGGAAACCTGAGCAACGTGTGTTTACTCAGAAGCGCTGGACTTGAAACGGAAGGAGCAACCTGGCCTTGGCAAGACACTAGGAGCATGTTTGCCCAAGATAAAAGGCGGATAAAAAACAATCTTATCCTCTACCTGCAAACTTCTCATTCCCAACTCTCTTCTCTCTTTCACAGACCCATAATTTCCCCGCCTATCCTTTCAGTCCCAAAATACTTTTTCTACTCACCAGCATTTTCTATTAAGAAAATACATAAAACCAACGATAAAAGGGTGTTTACCTCACTAACCAGCGAGGGCTTTTTCCAGGCAGTGCCTACCTGTTTCTACAGACACAGGGCAGGGGATTAAAGCAGAGGGACCTCAGTCTTGGGAAAACGGTTCTCATTCTTTGGCTACCTTTCCCCCATAATCACCCACTAAACCCTTCAAAGAGCAAGTTGCTTTACAATGGCAGAAAGAATGTTGTAGAACAATTATTCACGTGACTCCACTTTGACTAAATGAGACTTAGAGGTTCCAGTGTTAGATAGCATGAGCCTGAAGTCTACCCCCATTCCTGGTTACCACCTGCTTCCACTCTCAGATCAACCCCTCTTGGTAATTAAAATATTTTTACTTTAACTCCAGTGCAAGGAATGGTGCCCAAAATAAATTGGTAAGTGCAAAAGCAAGTTGCCAAACAGAATGCAGAGGATGCACATTTTTGCTGTCAATTAAGGGATGCTGCTTTGCCTACTTCTCAAGTGCAAATACTGCCAAGATTCCAACATCTCCCTAACTCTGCTCTGTGGACAGACTCCCCAACGGATGCCACAACCCTCTTGCTTCTCAAGTCCAGGAATCCCCCACTCAGAGAAGCTCAACTCAGTGTCAGAAAGAATGATTTCTCCCTAAACAAGAAAAAATAGTAAGAAATGAGAAACCCAGACTTAAAATGTATTAAGGAAAAAGCTAGTATAAATAGCTGAGGTTATCCAGAAACAAAAACAAATGAGCAAACAAAACAGCTCTTTGTGTCTGTAGTTTTCAGGGGAACCGAATGCCATCTATGACAATGAGGTGGGTCATCCCAGTGATGGACCAGGGTACTTGAAACAACAGGAGAATCATGGCTCCTGTCTTAAAGCATCAGTGTTCCTGGAGGACTTGGAACAAAAAAGAAAAGCAAGTTCATTGCAGTTAAACTGTTCATTTGATGAAAATCAAACACAACGAAAGACGTCAAAAAACTTCTTTGGTGCCTAAAGCAAGTTGCTAAGCAGTATATATAGTATTGACCCATTACATTATAAATACATGGGAAATGTCTGCCAGATTTTAGCCCAAACCCTTACCAGTAGCTCTCGGTGGGGATTGGTGTCATTTCAGAGGTGGGATGGAGGGTTGCTCAGCTTTCTGATATCATGTTGTAAGGCTCTGTGTTGAATGAATGTTTTTGCAATGACTGTTCATTACTTTGGGATTCAGAATACGTAATTTTGTGCATTGCTCAGGAATGTTCTGTCCTTGCTGAGAACTCACTCCCTGGAGACTCCTTGTCAGCTGTCCCGTGCTCTGGTTTTTAACACCGTACTTCCGCCTCTTGCATCTCTCTGCTTCTTCTTAAATTAGTGGCTTAATTTGGGTGGAGAACGTGGCCACAGCCTTGGCATTCTCCTTTTGGCTCTGACCAGGTCTTTGGGGCGCCCCACCCCAGGCCACTACTAATGCAAAAGAAGCGCCCCTCCCAACTTTTGAGATAATTGTAGGAACAAGAAGATTTTAGCCTATGGTTAGCCCCTACTACACCATCCATATATGAACTTCCTTTTTGCATTGATGGACCCATAATCAAAGACAAAGTTCTGTTTTCCATATAACATTGTTTTTTATGTCTTCCTCGGTGTATCTGAATGATCTTATGTTACCCAGCATTGCTGCTGATCCAAAACCACTTAAGGATTTTATCTTCTATTCGAGGCCAATTATCTTCCTTTCTGTTTTTTACTCCTAATAATGCTGCTGTGACAGCTTTAAACACATAGTTCTTATCTTTGGAAATATTTCCTCAGTTTAAGTTTCTAGAAATGTGATCCATCAATCAACACTATGCTGATTTTTGCACCTTTTTCCCCTCCAGTACAATTAAATAAATTGAGTACAAGCGAAAGAACCCGAGGGAACTCGTTTCCCCAGGGCTCCAACACCAATACATTTTACAACTTTCTAGAAGTGCAGATGGTTTTAAGTTGCAGATGCTAAGTTACAGAAAGGATTAAACTTTGTTTTTCCAGTGTTGATTCATTGTTTGGTTTTTGTCTGATGTGGCAGTTTCAGTCTCCTCTGAGAGAGTCAATGTCAATTCTATTGATGAAAGTCTTCTGTTTATCCATTTAAACATTTTTTCGAAGGGAAAGTTGATTTTGTTCTTACAGACTGGTTCTCTTTGACATCTGTTGAACTCCTTTGGAATATGACTAGAGAGAGAGTACATTTTTTTGGGTGAGTGGGCAAGCTTAGCTTTTAGATAGTAATGGTTTCAAATCCTAACTTTGCCTCTGCTTTCTAGCTTTATGACTTTGAGCACAATCTTTCTTCTCTTTAAACCTCAGTTTTTTCATCTGGAAAATGGGAATAGTACCAACTTCATTGGGTTGTTCTGAGGATCATATAAGAAAATGTATTTAAATCTCTTAGCTAATTCATAAAACACACTCAGAAAATGTGTCCTAAAAAAGCTAATTTTATAGGCCCACCAATTGGACCATTAAGGAAGAGATAAAATAATAAGAGTTAAGTACTGACCCAGGCCAGAACACTGAGGATGGAAGAGGCAATCTGAGCCAGGAAGAGTTTTGAGGGCAGTTGCTCCCTATCAACCAGCTGGATGGACTCAAAGGTGCCATAAATGGCTCCTGGGGGACACCAGGAGGAGCTCCAGGCTGGAAGGTCATGGGTCTGATGTCCTGCTAGGCACAGCTCCCTTCCTTGGTGGGGCATGCCGAAGACGCAAACCTTTCTCCGAGGCTGAAAAAAATAGGGTTGGCCTAAAGAAAACATGTAACTACTGATATAAAAGTTTTAAAATACCACCTACTGCATAAGTCTAAATTTTATACTGTATTCCTTAAAGTTGTTATTAATTGATCATCTCAAAGATACCAATAACTTGTTTTTAAGAGAAATTAAAAACTCATGTTAAGCATAGAGTCCCTGCCTTCAAAAATATACAATATAATGGAGAAGCTTGTGATCTAGAGTAGGAGTCAGCAAGCTTTTCCCAAAAGGCCAAATAGTGAATATTCCAGGTTTTGCAAGTCATGAGATTTCTGTCACCGCTGCTGGCTCTGCCATTGTTGCAGGAAAGCAGCCACAGACAATGTGAAAACAAATGGACATGGCTATGTTCCAATAAAACTTTATTTACAAAAACACGTGGCAGGGTTGGCTTGAACACAAGGGCAGCAATTTACCCACCCCTAATCTAGCTCATCAATAATTTGATCCTGCAGAAATCACTCCTATACTGTAATAAAGTGAGTTTGAAACTGCCTTTTAAAAATTCATTCTTTTGTGTGTGTGTTTGTTTGTTTGTTTAAGACTGGCACCTGAGCTATCATCTGTTGCCAATCTTCTTTTTTTTCCTCCTTCTTCTCCCCAAAGACCCCAAGTACATAGTTGTATATTCTAGTTGTAGGTCCTTCTGGTTCTGCTATGTGGGACGCCGCCTCAACATGGCCTGATGAGCGGTGCCACGTCCACACCCAGGGTCTGAACCGGCAAAACCCTGGGCCGCTGAAGTGGAGCGTTCGAACTTAACCACTCAGCCACAAGTCCAGCTCCAAAAAATTCACATTCTTTTCATATGCATTGTTTTATTTTTCTTAAAAATTACTCTGGGGCAACAAATACATGCAAACAACAAAAAAGAGCTCTCTAATTTTTTAACATGCTATATACAGAATTTCATGTGAATATTCTATATTCGCAAATCATTATCTTTGCTTTCCACCAAGATAAACTCTATACATTCTTTTGAGTCTTCAAATCCTTTCAGATGTTTTTTCATTGATTCACAACATTTATGACTCTCTGACACATAAGGTGATGAAAACTTCCATTTAATCCTGATTTCCATTAAAGGGCTTACGCTCCCTTCTGAGGTTTATTTTATTTTAATCTCTTTAATTTCACATTTATTGCCCCAGTAATTGAAATACGGCTTGAAATATTTGTCAGTCTAGTCTGGAATTATCTCCTTGTGGAGAAGTAAAATGGGGAACAGAAAGCAAATGAAGCCAGCCAACTAGAAGAGAAGGGAAGATAATACATCTTAAAGGGAAATGAAATATTAAGCATAATAAATGTCAGGCTCAGCGTAGGACATTTTTCTGAAAGGAACATTTTAAATATTGTACAATAAAATACTTTTCCTTCGTGATATAGGATTTCAGATGAACTCTGGTTAAATAAATAGACGCAGATCCATTTCCACTTATCTTTGATTCATTCCTGGCAATTGAAGTTAGTAATTTTGAATCTGACTTTAATTCTTACTCTATCATCAAATGGTGAGAATTGTTCAAAGGTTTAAGGCTAGTTCAAATCTAAAGTGCAGTTGAAACAACAATGTTTTGAGATTCTGTCTTTTTACATCACTTTTCACGTTTAGAGCTGACAGAAACCACGTTGTCCAGGAATGCGCAGCCAGCACTGCCTCCCACATCCAGGGTGGACGTCGCTAATCAATCAGTATCAGTCAGTCACAGCATTCTTTCCGTGGCCAAAAAAATTCTTTGTGATGCTATACCCAAGATACCACTGCCAATTAGATCTCACCCCAAGGCTGATATGTAATTGTCATCTCAAACATAGTCTCAATCCCTCATTTTACAAATTGGGCAGCTGTAAGGTTAATAAATTTTCCCAAGTGCTGAGCATGATTCCTATCAATTTAATGCCCTTTCTACTTCTGTTTTGCAAGTACCAGATTACCCATAGACCAGGGCGGGTGGGCGTTGACATTATGCGATATGAGTTTATATGCAAACTAAACATATTTATCATGCACCATCCAAATGCCAGAAACTATTTCTGAATGCTTGGAATTCAGCAATAACCTAGGCAGATGAGGTTTTTATGGGCACGAGGCGTGAAAACAAAACTTTTGAGAAGTTTTATTGTGATGGGAAGCAGAGAAATGCAGCATTAGCTAAAGATTCATTGGGATTGAGGAAAGAGGTTTTTTTTTTTTTAAGTGGAAGCCATTGGAGCATTTGTGTTTGTTGAAGGGGATGTGGAAGGGGGAGGAATTTGACACTGTAGGAGAAAGGGGATCCTTGAGGATGCACAGTCCTTAGGTCCTTGAGAAGGCAAGAGGTGTCTGGATCCAGAGAATAGAAAAGCGAAGAGCTGACCTTTCCAGCAGCAGGGATTTTCGCTCACAGACAGCATATAGGGAAGATGGCACACATGTGGGTTGCACGTTAAGGTTAACAGGTGATGAAAGTGGACCACACTCCGAATTTGAATTTCTATGCACAAGTCCTCATGCTGTAAGACGTGAGCTCCAGGAGGGCGGGGATTCACTGCTTTAAGCTCAGTTCCTGGAACAGTGCTTAGTACACGTTAGGCGTTCAAATAAAATTTACTGAAGGAAAACAACTCCAGAGCACTAGTATTGCCAAGTCTGATTTTCCAAATCACCACAAGGTGGCAGGCTCGTTCAAGAAAACACAGTGTCGTCTGGTTGGCTAATTTCTACAGCATAATAAATGCTAAACCCAAGGAAGTGGTGACTTTTTAATGAGCATTCTAATAAACTCGAAAACAAATCATAACATTATAG
The DNA here is from genome assembly GCF_021613505.1 of Equus quagga. Lineage (NCBI taxonomy): Eukaryota > Metazoa > Chordata > Mammalia > Perissodactyla > Equidae > Equus > Equus quagga. The sequence goes on from NC_060275.1 coordinate 106,954,239, forward strand.
CATAAACGGTGAGAATTATTCAAAGGTTTAAGGCTAGTTCAAATCGAAATTGCAGTTGAAACAACAATGTTTTGAGATTCCGTGTATGTACCTACTTGTCTTGTGACAGACGACTTTTTGCAACCATGGGAAAGGAAATAAAATGCAAAGACTGGCTAGGGACACAAGAGTTTAAGATATGCTTCCAGTGATGCGAAATTATTTCTTCTTAAAATCATTTTCCCTTAAAACAATAACACTGACTGCCTCTCAGCTTTTTCTTACATTTGGCAAGTTTCAGAGTCACAGGATGAGGATAAAACACGAGAGAATCCTCAAAGTGAAACTGGATCGTCTTCGAGACCACCTAAGCAGTCTGAAATCTAGATTTTAGAACCTAAATTCCATTAGTATAAATAACAGTAGACGGGCCCTTTTGTAAAGAAATCTCTTGCTGTTATTCCTCCTAAATAATATATTAATGTTTTATTTTTCTTTCCCAACTACACCCTGGAATAATAACATACCGGTGAAAATTAACTCTTTCCCTTTTAAAAAAGTGGCATACAGGGTTTGAGTCAACATTTCTGCATAATTACCTCCTTGACGCTGTGTTTTTGTTTTGTTTGGCCAGTTTTGTCTTGTCCATGGTAGATTGTATTATCCAAAATACTTGCTACCCTTTCTGGTGGTGGATTGTACCTCCCCACCCACTGACGTCAGGCTGGCCGTGTGATTTGAGCTATCCCTCCATGAAACAGGATAAACCCCCCTGACCCACTAAGGTCAAGAATAACCATGTGAGCTGCTTTGGCCCTTCAATCAGGGGGAGAAGCGACATGTGTCACCTCTGAATAGAATTTTTAAGAACCAGTTCATGGTTCACCATCTGTTGTATCCCTTCACCTGGGACTACCAATTTCCACTCAGGTGCTGGCCCACTTTTTGGGTCCCTGGTTATGCAGCCCTATGATGGACATGTCATGTGGCTAAGAAATTTATGTGTGTTGTCATAAGCCTCTGAGATCTGCGGACTGTTTTTTACTGCAGCACAACTTACTTAGTCTAAGTTGACCAACACAATGTCTTATATGGTGGTTGTATGAATAAGTGAACTAATACCTACAAAATACTTAGCCCCATGCATGGTATATATTAAGCAATGGATTTATTAATATCATTGGTCATCATTCATTGATTCATTTTACCTGTCATATTCATGATATAAACACATTTAGGCTTTATCTAATTTGCATTTCAAGGTGTTGGCATCATTGAGAGGATTAAAATGAGATTTAAAGGCCAAGAAAGAGGCTAACATATCTTCTACATGGAAAGTGATGGAAGGTGCAGATGAGTAAGGGAAATTGACATTAACTGTTCAATTGACACTGCTGCTCTGCCTGTGCAGCCTCTATTATTCAGCGGGTACACATGTCTTTGACCACTAACTGCAACCAATGAAAAGAAATCATTTAACCCAAGATATTCTAATTTTTAAATTCCATTCTATTAAATAATTTTGTTCTCTCCACTTATGATAGTGAGTTCTTGGCATTGAGGAAAGGAAAGCACACACTTCCTGCCCATCCTAGGGCAGATAATAAAGCAAAGCCTATGTGGTGCCAAATTAGAATTATTTTTACACCTCCTGATGTTTCTGCAAGAACACAGTCTAATGTCCCAAGGAATACAAATTTGCTTTCAAGTTGGTGATGACTTAGTGTTCCTAACACAGTTTTGAATGTTTGCCTGTTAACAGCCAACTTCCTGAGTGATGTAGGTTCTGACATGCAGTTCCTGTGGACTCTTTCCACCCGATCAAGCATCACAAACTCCACCCCATTAGACAACTCACAACAGTACTTCTTCGATTGGCCTCTTTAATGAAAAAGAAAATGGCTTTGAGAGAAATTAATGTTTGCCCTACAGAGACTTTAAAGGTCCAGGACTTCCGGGTGGGAGATGCCCAAAGGCAGAGGAGCCGGGCAGGGGATTGGTTGAAAGTTTCTATGTGGAATGAATGTCCCCCCCTATTCCCTCTCAACCATTTGTTAGAGGCAACCACCTCCACACTGCCTGGCCCCTGCCCTTGACTGGCATATTGAACAAAGTACCAATAAAGCAAGCACAGACGACAAGAAAATGGCAGAGCGGACACATCCACACTTCAGCAAGAGGTAAAAGCCATAATGATCAAATCCCCTCTGACAATAAACTGGACAAGAGTTTAAATGACCAGGAAGATGCATTGTCATGAGGGTTTGCACCCACTATTATTAAAGAGGAACCTCGCCCTAAATGTAAAATCTGCCTTTAGATGACAGGTAGTGACAGGATTGAGCACCATGACTAGCAAGACATCCAAAAAACACTTTCTACTTCAACTTCAACTCATCTTTGAAAGTTTTCTCTTGCCATGTATTTTATCATGTACATAGTATTTGCATATTATTTATATGGCATGTTAATTTTTCCCCCATTGAATGTGCAGGATCAAAAGAGCTTCCAGGCCACTGGGGGAATTTCATAAGGTTTGGGGACTGCAAAATGCTGTGCTCAAAATTCTGCCGGAGGGAGAAGACTTAGCCATATGGGGATGGGTTCCATGAGTATTCACAATAGCGCAGGCATGAAGCAGTAATGAGCTAAACAAGATTAATCTATTAGCCCTTGAGTTGAAATGATGGAATAAATTTGAGAAATACGCCAAAGGATCAAGAAAAGAGACAGGGTGGCTGGTTTATTAAGGGAGGGCATTTGTCATTACGTTGCCTGCTAAATACAGCTCTCAACAGCATAAAGCACAGTAATTACTACTAGCTTTTTGAGTACATTGTTCCTTCTTTGCCCCAGGCGAGTATATCTAATTCTACTTAAAACCCTATTGTCAGGGTCACAGGGTATCTAGGAGTACTTTCTTGGTACTCTTGGCCCAAGGGAATAATTTAAGTTTATTAAATTATTAATAACGTCCCTATTTAGTTCCTCCCTATTTCTCAGGTGCTTTCACGCTAATTGGATGTTTAAGGCATGAACACGTGAACAATAGTTAGCGCTTCTGCGCGCTCACCATGCTCCTCATGCTGTTCTAAGAACTTCACACATATTACTTCACTTGATCCTCACCTGAAAACTTTATGAGTTGGTACAATTATTAGACCCATTTCACTGATGAGGAAATCGAGGCCCGGAAGAGATAAATAACTTGCTCACAATTAATTAATAAAACTGAATTCCGACCCAGGGAGTCTAGCTCCAAACAGCACACTAAATGCTACAAGAGTATAATTTGTGTAATTCTTCTAAAACACCTTCACATGACTCATATTTCCTTTTGAGATGGCAAATCAGGTAGAGAAATAGACGCTTCCAATTCTAGACACAGCCCATAAATTGACAAATAAAATGTAATGATTAGAATACACAAAATGAGCGAGCTCAGTGACCTAAAAGGTACAGTAAAATGTTGCCAGCTGAAGTAACATTAAATATGGGAATAGGACTGACTAGCACTGTATAGGAAATATGTTGAACATGGTCTTGGAACATTAGTTTTCTGTGGCTACCTTAACAAATTGCCACAAACTTGATGGCTTAAAACAACAGAAAGGTACTCCTTCCTAGTTCTGGAGGCCAGAAGTCCAAAATCAAGGTGTTGGGAGGGCCATATGCCCCCTGGGGCTCTCAGCGAGAATCTGTTCCTTGTCTCTTCCAGCTTCTGGTGGCTCAGCATTCCCTGGCCTGTGGCCACATCACTCCAGTCTCTGCCTCCATCTTCACATGGCCTTCTCCTCTGTGTGTCTCTCACGTGTGTCTTTTATAAGGACTCTTGCCATTGGATTTAGAGCCCACTGGGATAATCCAGGATGAGCTCTTCATCTCAAGAGTTGTAAGTTAATATATCTGCAGAGTCCCTTTTTCCAAATAAGGTAATAGTCACATGTTCTGGGGAGTAGAATGTGGACACAGCTTTTTTAGGGGCCATCATCATTCAGCTCATTACAGAGATAGCATCAAAAACCAACAACTAAGTTAAACAGTTGATATATATAACTAATTCAAAGGTTAGAAAGACAAAACAAGGCAAATTGAAAGATACACGGCAAATATAAATACGAGTAAGAGTATGTGATGTACAGACTCAAAATGCACAGAATAGGAGAATGCATAAATTGTGTAAATGTTCAATATTAATTGCACATGAGGCTATTGTGGTCCATTTGGAAGAACATGTGTGAAAGGGGAACTAAATTTGAAAACAAAAATCAAACAAATATTTGTAAAATATTAAAGAACAGAGTAAACGTTTGAGCATGGGTAAGAGAAAGCTTACAAGATTAAAGAACAGATCCAAGCCCAGCAGGCAAAGGCTCTCAAGAAGGCTTCCGGTGTCGGCTTTTCTTCAGCTCACAGGGTACTAGTAGGGAAGGGTGTTTCTCAGGGATTGGGTTTGGGGTGAGATTATACGTCAGGAGACCCCAGCCCAGCCCACCCATCATCTGAGATGTGTGTCCGTGTTCAAGGCAGCAGTGTTGGGTGGTGTGGAGCATACGGGGTAGTGTTGGCCTCTCCAAAGATGATTTTAATAAATCTCTGCTTGTCCATTGCCTCTTTCAGGCAAATTAGTGACTTTATAACATGAGGAAATTCAACTAAGTATCTTAGAACCATTCTGGCTCTAAGTTGCTGATTCTAAGGGTCTATGAACTTCCTTTTTGAGAGTGAGCATTCCTGAGCGTTGGAATGCAATGTCCAGGGAAGTTTTGCAATTCTTCCTCTGACGCCCTGAACGTGAGCACGTTCCCATCTGTCCGGAATGAGTCACACATGGTTCTGCACTAAACTGGGAGGATTAACCAGTCCCTCTAGGTCCTGGGGTCCCCAAGACTCTCTGAGGTCTGACATCCTCAAGTGACCTCACAGCGAGTAGAGGCCAGCAAGGAACCGGTTCTGGACCCTAGAGGGCAGACTCTCTCACAGTTCATGGCTCCTTACACAACGATGGGTGAGGTCCTGAGTCCTAACTTCAAAGAAACAGAGAAGTGGAGGTGTTCTCCAAATCACAGCAGGGAATGTCAAAGTTCAGAGGCAAAGTTCTCTCCCCATCCCCCAACAGCCAGTCCACAGACAGCTGCCATTTCAGGACAAACTTGTCCCTGTCCCACAGTGAAATGAAAGAAAAAGAAGGACCGTTGTGTATGTGTGTATATATATACACACATACATATATTTACATGCACACACACATAAACTTCATATGTTTAAAAAATTTTTCCTGAAGAAATGTCCTTCTAAAATTATGTCTTATCTTTCATATTAAATTGTTCTTTCTTCTATGAACTCATAGTGATTGGTGATGGTAGACGGTTAATGATTCATTAATTTTTAATGCCATTCCTTGGGAAAAAATTTTAATTAGTAATCTTTTTTTAATCCCTCATTAAAAACTTTCCTTACTTTTTGGCTTCTTTGTAAAAACCTCAAAGGTGGAAGTCTCTGTAATAGCTTTACAAGTACTTTAGAGAAGCCTTGAGAATCCTCCAGGTCTGTGCCCTGGGCAAGACAGTCCTTCCTGGAACCCCTTGACTTTGCTGCCCTGTGATCTCCTGGAAGCAACAGAGAAGGGAGTGCCAAGACCTTCGGCTCCACCCCAATTATGGACCAGAGAGAGAGCATGCAGAGCAGCTGGAGGTGTTGATCTGAGCTGAAACGTTGAGGATAAGGTCACAGGCAAGGCATCTTTACGTTAAGAGTAAGAAAGTGGCCTTTATCTAGGGACCTGCTGTCTCCTCCCCACCCACGTGTCACAGGCCATCTGGCACAAAATCGATGTCAGACTCTCACTGAATGAATTCATATCCCTGTCCTGCTTTTACAATTTTTTAATCATAATAACCTCAGTTTTAAAGCATCTCTATAGTTGCATTTTCAGCATCTGAGTTTTCTAGATACATGCATCATATTATCAACCACAGTTCGAAAGCCTGTAAGCTACCTTCCTTCTGTGCCCATTTTATAACATTTCCCTTCTCTCCTGAAACAATGGAGGGGGTGTAAAAAATGCCATGTGAACGACTACAGGATTATACACATACATAATTCGCTCACGTATTGAAGTGAACTTTAGTTGGAAAAAAAACAAGAAACAAAATAAGGACCCACTTTATAAAACAATGAGTTTGTTAAAAAGCATTCTTACATTTCTGTGAAAATCTATCACACATGAGAACTTTGTATAGCATCCGAATATCCACGAGGGGGCACTGTCGTCAAAGCACACAGGAATGAACTCAAAACCTTTCCTCGACTTGGGTACACTCAGGTCATTTCGTTAATATTGTCAAAAGGGAATTGTTTTCACAAAATGAGAGACCACTCTTTTCACTTTTTGCTGAAAGAAAAAGTCCATTTTCTGGCAGCAGAGGCTAAAAAGTAGCTGACTCTCTGCATCCAGAATTGGCCCTATTCTGAGATCAGTATAAATCGAAGCTTTAAAATAAGATTTAGGAGTGGAGGGCGCTTAACTTCCTAATGCATCTGATATCACCAGCTGACTCCAGCTGAGTGAAGGTATAATCTCCAGGGAGACATGTCCCTGTGACACAGGAGGTCAACAGGGGATCTTCTTTGTGGGGACAGCAAATGGAGAGGAAGAAAAATGGAGCAGAGAGCATGAGGCTGGAAATGTGTTTGGATTCATTTTTTAAACACCTTTGACTTTTTCATTAAATGAACTCTGTTTTCCAAAAATTTGATTCATTTGTTCAATTAAAGATAAGTTTCTTAGACTGAGAGTTGAAGAAGGACTGAGCCCTGAGGACTAGGAGAGGGCATGATGGGACCCAGGAAAGAAGCTACAAGAAAGACAGCAGGAGGACACTTACAGCACAATTCAGGTCCCTACAACTCGGTCCCTGGGCTTGCTGCCCGTCCTGGAAGGAGGCAACCACTGAGAGGCCTTCCCCACACGGAGAAGTTGCCAGTGCCTGAGTCTCCCAGGCAAAAGGAAGATATTTATACTTAGTCAAGGTTGCAAGTTGAATTATGTCTTCCCCCAAAAAATGTTGAAGTCCTAAACCCCCTACGTAGGAATGTGACCTTCTTTGGAAAGAAGATCTTTGCAGATGTAATCAAGTTAAGATGAGGTCATTAGGGTAGGCCCTAATCCAATACTACTGTTGTCCTTATTAGAAGAGGAAATTTTGACACCGAGAGAGAGAGAGTGCCACGTGATGACAGAAGCAGAGATTGGGGTGATGGGTCTACCAGCCAACGAACACTAAGGATTGCCACAGTTGCCAATGGCTAGGAGACAAGGATGGACCAGATGCTCCCTCCCAACCCTGCCCACACCTTGATTTCAGACTTCTAGCCTCCAGAATGGTGAGAGCATCAATTTATGTCGTCTTAAGCCACCCAGTTTCTGGCAGTTTGTTACTGAATCTCTAGGAAACTAATTATATATGACCAAGTTCAGAAACAGTAGGATGGAGTGCTGGGAATGACAATGAAGAGATACTCAGCTGACTAAGTACAAGGTTTTAAAGAATTTTTTCTGCGTTTTCTTTCTTTCTCTCCCTATTTTCCTGTCTATCCAACCCCAAAATTCCAATTTTTAAAACATAACACATGGTTTTTATTTATCTTTAAATGTACAGCTCTTAGTGATTTCTAGAGATGTATTATCTTTTATGTGTTTCCTCAAATACCTAAAAACTTCACAGTCCAGGTGGCACTTTAAAGCATTTTGCTCCTTTGAGTTGCTCAAAGTATTTGACATAAATGTTCTCTTATTCTTCATAACATCCTAAGGGAAAAGATTTTTTTAAAAAACAGTTTTAAACCTCAGGAAAAATAGAGCCAAGTTCATCATCTTGTCCTAAATCGCACGGCCTTCAGTGGATAAACAGGGATAAAGAGATCTCCCAACTCCTTGAATAGCCTCTTTTAAACATCACATGATTATATTTTATTTTCAATTATCCACCTATAAGAGAAGAGTGGGTAAATTTTCCAAAATCACGGTCAATCAAGAGTTGCCTTTTTGGTACCTTTTCCATATTTTGAATAGAAGTGTCTCTGATGCTCTGGGGATTCATAAAACCTCAAACAAAATGGTACCGGTACATTGTCATGTTCTAATTTCCTAGTATCCACAAGAATTTCTTCTCCCTTCCTCCCCATTCCATTCTGAGAATGAGCCACTTCACCTCTCGGGATGGTGGGAAAGGTTAGACACAAGCCGAGCTTAACCTCCCCATCTTTCCTGGCTCCACTTGTGCCTAGGACAGGAAGGTCGTTAGCTTGCTGACTCTGTGCACCAAGGTCATTGAGAATGCCTTACCAAGCCCTGGGTCTGATTCCCTCTGCCATCGCCATTCTGCCTCCCAAAGAGAAGTGCCATCTTAAAGGTTTGGCCCTTGCTAGGACAAAATCCCTTATCCTTGCTGAGACTCAGCAGGGTCAAGACAGACTGGAATTTCCAGAAGTACCAAAGAAAACTCCAAAGGAAATCATGGGAGCACAGAAACATAGCTGAGTTTGTCCCAGGGCTCAGAGGTCCTGTCCCATTCCTCATCTGAGCTTGTACACGGAATTCAGATGATGAAAACCACCTCTGGGCCTCCTGGTGTCCCAGCTACTGATTAATTATCAAGGGAAAAGTGCCATCTGGCCTCCCTGCCAAGCCAGTGTCCTACACAACTCACCCTCTGGGATCAAGGCTACTATCGGCCTTGAGTGGTAGAGGATAAGATTCTTCACATGCCCTCTGGCTGGCAGTGGGCAATAAAGAATGGTTTAGCCCCATCTTGATCAAAGAATTTTGAAAATATAACCACAGAATAAACATGACATTCATACAAGATGAATTACATACACATCACAGCCTGTGTGATTGCAGTGAAGGGGAGCTGTCTAACCAAGGCTGAAGGGTTCCAGCCATTTTTATGGAAAGATAAGGATATGATAGATAAGAAGTAAATGCCACTGGCCGAGAAGAGGACAGGCGGAACATGTAGACCAGGAGGTTGTGGGAAAGTGGGACACGTACGCAGTAGAGACACTTGTCCCCAGTTACAGAAGGCCGGGCTCTCTGGTGGGGGACAGGTTGTGTATTTCCAAAAAATGTTGACGTTTCCCCACAAGATGGTGGGATTTGAGAAGGAAAGCAAGCAGCCCAAATATGATAATAATTAACAATTTTTGAGTTAGTCCAAAAATATACCAACCACTTCATATGGATCTTCTCATTTCATCCTCACAACACCCTATGCTATAGGAAATACTGTTATCTGCACTTTATAGAACTAACAACCCTAAAAAACGGTCAGTAACTTAGCCAAAGTCACACAAATAAGGGAGTGCAAAGCAGAAATTAGAATCCAAGTCATCAGACATTGCAGCCGGGATCTTGACATGACATCCATACACATACATTCTCTCACACACACAGTGTCACACACACACGTCTTGACTGAATTGGAAAGGTGGGAGGGAGCAGTCACCAGGAGATCCCATAAGGGACAGCAAGGAGGAAAGAGAAAGGAATCACAAAATGTCAAGGACTCAACAGAGGGGGCATATTTTCCAAAAGGAAGAAGAATAACGGATTGCAAGTGATCATGGAGCATTGGTGTAATGCTGGATCCCCGACCTGGTTGATGAAATGTGAAAAACCAGGATAATCTGGAGAGAACCAGATTCCAGTTAAGGTTAGCATCCTTAGAAGACTCTGAGGACACAGAAGGAATTATCCACAAGGACCCCAGACAGCCCAGTGGAAAGAGTTGGCATGGCAGCAGAGGAGGAGTCGGGAGTCCAAGGAAAGACCCACAGAGCAGCAGGGTGCACGAGTACGCAAAGGAGACAGATTACCGGAGGGGCTGGAACCGGGGTGATCCCTGGAGACGACAGAACGACAGGCAGGATGGGACACGCCAACTTCCAGGATCCCCACAAGTGTCCAGTGGTTTCCCCTCCTCTGAGCAGCCAGGGCACTGGGGCAGTGGCCTGCGGTGAGCTGGTCACCACCCCAGGTGGAAGGGGAATCCTTGGGGCCACAGATAGGGCAGAGGAGGAAGGAGCTCTGCTTCCCGCAGCTGAGGGCTGGGAGCTGCCAGTCCCTGCAGGAGGAGAATTAGCTAGTCTAGGAAGCTTACCCTGGCATGATGAAGGGAAGGTCAAATAATCTGCCTAATATACATTCCTTTTTTCCACTGGAAAATCTGAGGCAGAGAACAATTTACTTTAAGCATAGCTGTGCCTTCAGCTTGCCTGGAAGGGGTGGAGCAGGGAGTTACCCAACAGAGCAAGACCTGTAGCAATTACAGTGATTAAGAACTTAAAACCAAAGCGCTATATTCTGGCCCCCAGGTAAGTCAAAAATATGTGGCAGCCACGTGACTGATCTCAGGGTTGCTGGTTTCAGTCTATTTTTCTAATCTTCCAGTCATATTTCTATTTGGAAACTCTCTCAACCAGCCACTAACTGTATGTCATAAGCTTTCTCATCCGTCTTGTACTCCTGCCATCTCTGACCCCTGCCAGGCCAGATCATGTTGAAACAGTTTTTGAGCGTGTTTTGAAGGTTCCAGGAAACCCCCCCCCCAAAAAAAAAGAAAAACTGCTTAGAAAATGAGTTAGAACTAAATGTAATTCCTGCTTCTGTTTGGCTGTCCTACATGGCTCCTGCGAGTGACAGTAGCCCAATAGTAAAGCCGTGATCTTTTCGCACGGCCACTGTTTCCTTTTTCTTTTTTCATTATGGAAAATTTCAAATATGCACAACAGCATAGAAGAAAGAACCACAACGCTCTATGCACCCATCATCCAGCTTCAACAGTTGGCAGTTCATTTTGGCCACTACATTCAGCAGACGATGTTCCTTAAAAAAAAAAATGGATAAAAAACCAAAAATGCCCTAAAATGTTGCACAAAATTTGGAGTATGTTTCCCACTCCCTCCGTATTTCCTCTTACATTGGAATCCAAATTGAAATAGTTCTCAGTACAAATTACATACAATGTGTTTTTGCAACCTCGTCCTAGATTATGAATGTCAACTAGATTTCAGGGAAATCATTAGGTTAGAGGAATTAAGAGCCTCCTTAAAAAGGAAATTATCTCATTGTCACTTACTATTCTGAATGTGACTCTAAAACAAAACCGATTACATACGCCAAGCTCACATTTTACTTCTGGGGATTTTAACCACATGCAGCAAATTCCAGTAAGAAGCTTAAAAAATTTCCCAGCTAAAAACATGCCGGTGGTGGCAGGATTGGGGTGGGGATGGGGCAGGGAGGAGGGGTGGTACGAATAACATTTGATTTCTGGACACTCCAGCCAAGTCATGCAAGTTTACATTCCAGACTGTTTAAGAAAAAGAGTCCATGAGAGACCATTTGATAGTGTTTCAATGAAGATTATTCTAGAGGGAATGAGAACTGCCCGCTGTTCCTGAGTAAGGAGGAGCTGTTGACCTGTCTGTCAGGAGTTCTCAGGTAGCTTGCAATTTCTTTCCTCCCTCCCTTCCACCTCGCTTCTCCTTCCCTCTTTCTCTTTCTTTCTTTCTTTTTTTTTTTTCTTCGAAGAGCATGGCCTTCTTAAGAAAAAGAGACTTTGTATTATCAATATTAACAGTCACACGGTCACTTGCCAAGCTCTTCTGTTTTCTGTTAGCAGGTGAAAGTGGAAGGAAAAAGGAAAGTGCCCCAAAATACTGACCACGTCTACACAACAGCAAACAATAGATTCGGCATGAAATAGATCAGGGCCTGAAATCTTGGCCGGAGGCATCTCCACTTCCACATGTATTCCTCCCTGGAAGAAAATACTTAAGGCAGATGGGTCTGTAGAATTAATACTGTCCCACACAGGAGGGCGGATCCATAGCTTTCACACACACGGACACACACGCACACACCGTACACACATAGGGATGAGGAAAGCTAGTTTCTTCAGCCATGAATGCCCTGGCAGATCCCTCACCATCAGCCAAATATCCCGAAATGGAAGAGTTTCCTCAAGGACCCCAAAGTGGCCTGCTTCCACCTGGGACAAATTTTCCCATTCTTTTTTTTTCATGCTTTTTGATGAGGAAGATTGGCCCTGAGCTAACATCTGTTGCCAATCTTCCTCTTTTCTGTTCTTTTTTTTCCCCCCAAAGCCCCAGTACATAGTTGTATATCCTAGTTGTAGGTCGTTCTAGTTCTTCTATGATGGTGGGATGCTGCCACAGCATGGCTTGATGAGCAGTGCATAGGTCCGTGCCCAGGATCCAAAGCAGCGAACCCCCACCGAAGCAGAGCTCATGAACTTAACCACTCAGCCACAGGGCCAGCCCTCTCCCGTTCTTAACCATCTGCAAAAGTACAGGGGAAAAGATCACGCTCCAGAGAGCTAGTGGCTGGATTGTATGTGTGCTCTGTTAGGAGAGGGGAGCGATTTTAAGTTTCAGGGCTCATTTTCTTCAGCTCTGACGTAAGGGGAGGAAGTGGGCCAGATGACTTCTGAAGGTTTAAAGGCGGCCCCAAATGCCCCATGAACTGTGAACACCAAGTCGGGCTCAGCATCCGCTAGTGTCAAACCATAGTGTCTAAGCTGTGTGATCGTGGGAATGTCGCTTGATTTCTTCTGTAAAAGAGAGAGAGGAATACCTTTGTCACAGGTTTTTGTGGCGATTACATTCTTTAAGCATACATAAAGTGCCTGACTTCTGGAAAATGTCATAATGCTAGTAGCCGCCTTCCCAAAATGCCGTGATTTCAAACATCAAGGAATCTGGGAAGTTTGCCTTTCTGGAAGACAACTAGATAATTTAGTCCAAAATATTCCCACTCTAACTTCTTACTCATTAGAGCACGAAAATTATACAAATCTGGGTCAGTACTACCCGAAAATACTCATGAAATACAAGTATTGCATAGTCCGTGTCTGATGTGAGATATTTTACATATTTTTGTCCTTATTAGTTCCAAGTCACTTAGAAATCAAAGAAATGGTATATGTTAAGCCAAGCTGGGAAAGTGAAGTCTTTACAAAGTTTATATTGCTAATTAAATTAAGGTTTCTTGCAGATCAAGGACAAATGACTGAGTTCAACAAAATATTTCCTTTGATCTCAAGATTTCTTTACTTCAAAGACTAAGCAGCGGGATCATGCAGGCTGCCAGCAGCCCCCTCCTTTCCCTACCATGAGGGGCTCCTGGGGAAAGAGGAATTTTTCAGGGTCTGCTTCAGAGCAGTGTGGACGCCTGTAGTGGTTGCTTCTGCCCAGGGCAGATCTGGTGTGAGGGGTCTTAGGAGAAAATAAATGCGTCAGAAGATGTGGATTTGAGGATTGGGTCTGCCACTTACCCACATCCCAGGAAAAAGTCTCTTGACCTCGGTCTTCACGTTCTCCCATGTGAAATGGGACGATAATACCTAACCTCCTATTAACTCAGAGGTAATGACATAAGATAATGTTGAATCTTTGGCTACACCAAATACTAAGAGAAGATTGAAAAACAAAACTCCGCAAGGATCCTACAGTGGTTTCTTTTTCCTCCCAAGAAGAGTTTTTCAACCATTCTATCTCTAGCACTTGTAGTCGTGGTGCTCAATAACTCGTTGCTGAGTGAGCGAAGGGATGAATGAAGACCGTGGTGAGGGATGGACCAGGGACTCTCTGCCACTTAGATCTGTTCTTCGCTTCTCCTGCATCACCCCATTCATTCTGCCATTGCAGCCCTGCATCTAGTTAATCCTGGGAGGTAGTATAAAAAGAAGGAATACCAGGGTTGGGCATGGAGAAGGGTAATGGAGAAGGTGGGGACTGGAGGAGAGTGAAAGAGCCACCCGGCACCAAGGAAGGAGGAGGGATGGCTGTGGGGATGGAAGGGGATTCTGTGCAACACCTACAAACGGGAGCCCGTTCTGTCCTGGGCTGAAACAGTCCCGTGCTGCCATGGACAAGAGGTTCTCAGCACTACTCCCTTAAGCCATGTTTCCTTCTGACTGAAGAGATTGAGCATTCATGTATTTCCAAATTTTCTTCAGCCTGGAAAGATAAGCACCCTGCTTATCAGTGAAGTCCAACTTCGAGTCAGCCTGAATTCTTAGTCACAAAACAGGGTTTGGGAGAGTGGAAACCCAGACGCTGACTCCATGGTTAGAGCATAATGAACAATAGGAGCTGGAACTTAAAAATATCCTCTGCAGCCCTTTTACAGATTTTTCAAGTCTCCCTGTCTCTGAGCTTCTCGTATCCACAATGCTTTGGGACAAACTCCATTTCTCAGAATCAGAGACAATGGGCAGATGGTGAAGGGCTGAGGTTTGCTGCAAGCTCTGGGATGGAGCAGGGGTGGAAGTCCCCAGTGAGTGTCTCCATCGAGGTATTTCAACATCAGTGCTCCCAGCTCTGACGCTGGGCTTGTCTCCTAATCCACGTCTGCTGTGAATCAGCCCTTGAGAGCGGAGTGATTCAGCAGGCTAGCTTGGTCGGGTACTCCAGATGAAGGAGACTCACTCAAAGATAGGGTATCTGTTAGGATGCTTAAGGCTCTAAGTCACAGGAGACCAGCCTAAAGTGGCTTTAAACATAAGGGTGTGTGTTCATCTCATATGACAAGATATCTAAAGATAGATGGCTCCATGGTTGTGCAGCTCCTCTGCAATTCTCTTGGTTCCAGCAGGGCGGTATGGTGCAGGGATGAGAGGCAAAGCCTCTGCAATTGGTCTCCCTGGGCTCAAATCCCAGCTTTGGTGCTTCTTGGCTGTGGGACTTCTGGCAACTTGCTTAGCTTCTCTGAGCCTCATTTCCCACCTTTGTAAAACTGGAGATAACAACAGCACCTCTCTCCTAGGGTTGTCATTAGCATTAAATTAGTTAGCATATATAAACTGCTTAGCCAGGCCCTGGTGTGTGATAAGTACTATATAAGTGTTCTTCTTATCATCTATTTATTAATATCACCCTCTCATTGTCACAAGAGGTTTCCCAAGGCACCAAGCCTTGCGCTGCACGTGCCATCATGCAGGGCAGGAAGGAAAGTGTAGGAAGGGGACAGGGCAGGAGACGAGAATGACACGAGCTTCCTCGTGCATCTCTCTCCTTTAGCAGGGAGAAAAAACTTTCCCAAACACTCCCATTCCTTTACACTGGAGCCTATAGGTCAGGACTGGGCCATGTGACAATATCTGACAACACCAGGCAAAGAAGACAGGAATTATCAAGGGTTAGAGTCTTTGTGGTGTCTAACATGGTAGCCGCTAGCCACATGAAGCCATTTAGAGTTAACTTAAAATTAGAAATTCAGTTGTTCTGTCACACAAGCCACATTTCAAGTGCTTACTGGCCACATGAGGTTAGTGGTCTCCATTACGGACAGCACAGATATAGATCGTTTCCGTCCTTACAGAGAGTTCTGCTGGACAGCCCTGGAATCAGGGTTCATGCGTGAGGGTCCAATCTTCCCTGAGCACATTGTCTCCTGGTGCCTAAAAAAAATCAGGGCTCTATTCACAAGGAAGAAGTGGAGGCAGCTGTTGTGTTGGTAACCAACAACAAGGAGGAACATAAGAAAGGACCAGCATAGACGTTGATGAGATCAGAACAGTAGAGGTGAACGCGGAAGCCGGGGAGAGGCTCAGCGAAGTTAAGTCTCGTTAGACTTTGAGTTTACCATGCTGACTCTATGCCCACTAGGCTCTGTGACACACAGGAACCCAGCTATTTGACTGTGGCGCAACTGGAATTATCAAGAAGGATTTGTTAGACCCTCATCTGAGTAGTTTCAGTTACCGAAGGACAAAAATGAACCTTCCGACCTGCCTACATCCTGGATCCCAACCTAGTGTTAGAACAAAGCTCTGCAAATCACCACGCTGAGGTTGGCTATTTTTATGATTGTCAAGTAAAATGGAATAATAAAAACCATTTTCCGCTTCGCATAATCACTGTGAGGCACAACAGATAATATAACAAAGCCCTGAGGAAAGTTCTACAAATCTACCTGCAAAATGCAGCAATGGGATCATCATTGGTTTGTCTAGGGGCCTTGGGGAGCAGTAAAAGTCCTCAGAGCTCCTCTAAGTGTCTGAGAGGGTGTTGGTTGACTGCAGCAGGAATGCGGCCAGAGTAATAATAACAACGAATGTGCAGCTATCCTTAACTCTACGCCAGGCACTCGCCTAAGGTCAGGAAGTGACAGAGTGGGATTTGTGCCCAGATATTCCACCGCCGAAGCCCAGGCACTCTGCCACACTTTCTCCCCAGGACTCTAGATGACTAAGCTCTGCCGGGATCAGTCAGAGTGATGGTTCTCGAATTCCAGCATGCAGAGAATTATCCAGAAGGCTTGTTAAAACACAGATGTCTGGGCCAGGAGTGTGCTAGAGCAGCCCCCTCTTTTCAGTTCAGGAGAGCAGATGGTGTGCATCTCTCCCAAACTCAATAACAACGGGTTCCAAACCATCACGTTGGTAGCTTGAAATCAGTCACAGTGGGAGAATTTATACCGTGGAAATCAGCACATTCTAGGGGCATTTTCCCCTGGCAAGCCAGTTGTTGTAGCTTGAGCAGCACACCATTGGCTAGTCCCCATCCCCAGACTCTCTGATTCTGTAAATCTTGGATGGGGCCTGAGAATTTACATTCTACTAAATTCCCAGGTGATGCTGATTCCGCTGGTCCAGAGACCACATTTTGAGAACCACTTGGAAAAACATTTCAGAGAGCCCTGAAATGGGCAACGGATTCTTGTCCTGACATAAGTCATCATTGACAAGATGGTCTCATCAAGGAATGTTGGCTGTCGATGACCCTATATCGAATGGATACTAGTAAGAGCTAATGTTTACAGAGTGTTGACTGGAGGCAGCTACAGTCCTGGTCATCCATGCATTAACTCACTTAATCCTCCCAACAACCCTAGACAGCAGGTTCTATTATTATAGTTGAAGCAGCAGCACAGAGCAGTCAAATGACTTGCCCAAGGTCATGCAGGGAGTAAGAAGAGTCATTGACATGTGAACGTGGGCAGTCTGGTTCCAGAGCCCATGGGTTTAACCACAGATCACAGATGAGATCTGACTATAGTCCTGCTAACTGTAGTCCTAAGGGGGGGAGAAAAAAGAAGCAGAAGAAGAACTTCAAAGAACATACACACAAAAGAGAATTCAAATTTGTTTCTCCCAACTAGACTTTCCTGGCTTAAAGGAAAATGAATACAGATGTTTTCATGCCTCTCATTGTCCTTCTTCCAACATCCTGCATATGCAGAACCACACCACCAGTTTATGGGAAGTCATTCTCCTAGATCAGGGATCAAGAAACTTTTTCTGTAAATAACAAGATAGTAAAGACTTGAGGCTCTGCAGGTCACACAGGTTCTGTTGCAGCTGCTCAACTCTGCCTTTGTCTCTTGAAAGCAGCCATAGAGGGTATGCAAGAATGAGTATGGCTATGTCCTGGTAAAACTTTCTTTACAACAATAGGCATTGGGCCTCATTCAGCTGTGGCTTATAATTTAATGGCCTGTCCTAGATTCATCTAGAACTTATTCCTTATTCCTAAATTACTAGCCAGAACTATACCATCATTAAATTTAATGAAGGAAGAATCTTAGCAAAAACAAAAAGACACCGGTATATCTGAGTAATCACTTAACAGATACTAATGAGAGGCTCCTCAGAAGACAATCATTTCTCTGATTCTAATTTGGTTACAGAAGATCTTCCTTGTTTTAGATTATGACAGTGGGCTCAGTTGGCTGGGAAATCATGCTACTGAGATCAAGGTCCACAGATCCGAAGCTTAGCTCAGCTTTAGAGTTCTTGGTCAAGAGGGGAATGAGACAAGCAGCAGAGTATGACCTCATTTGATCACCTCAAATACCTATGACCAGCCTAGAACCAATTCAGAGTGTAGTTTGTAAGTCAACAGTGTCATCTTTCTTCTTGAAAGATAAAATGTTATTCCATTTTATAAACCTACAGCGATGCCAAAGGATGTGATGACGGTCTGTAAGGGATTTGAAAATAATGTGTCCCAGATCCATCTTCGCCTTTTCATGGAGAACGCCATCATCTTGGTAAATGCCCCCAGAGCTTTTCTCCTAGGCCCTCACCCATTCTCCTTGCCTCCAGGCTCTCACTGCTCCTGATTAGCTTTCCTAATGCACATCGCTCATCCTTTGGCGATCATAATCAAGAAACTCCCTCTGGAGGACCACTGCATGTTAACTTAAAGCCAGACTCCTCAGCCCATAACTCAAGACCTGGTATGACTTAGCCTCATTTTTCTCTCTCCTAGTTTATCTCTAACACATCCAATTTCTATACTCACTTAATCATGTCTTGAAAAAGGAAGTTCCAAGGACTTGGTCAAATGGGACAAGTGTTTCAACTAAAGCAACCAAAACCACATAGCCATGGGAGAACCATAATCCCAGCCAAAGAAAGACAAATCTGGATACCACACAAGACAATCTAGAAATCACAGGAAACATCTGGGACAAAGTTTCAGAAATAAGGCAGTAGAATACACCACCCTCTTCTGTGCCGCCTAGTGCTTGGTGTCTGGACAGATCTGGGGCCTTAAAAAGAACAGAGCTCATGCCCCACATCAGTGTTTTCCAAACTTGCCTTTCCATTAGAATCACTTGGGTGAATTTAACTGTAAATATTAATAGTCTCCATCCCAGACCCATGAAAAGGTCCAGGGAATCTGAATTTTAATAAATGCTTAAGATAATTCTTATGATTGTCCAAACTTGAGAAAATGCTGACTTCACATTAAAATCACCTGGAGGTCACGCACAGAGACCATGTGGAGAGGACACATGGAGATGCACTGTCTGACAGCCCAGCTAAGGTTCCAGACAAGAGCCAGGCTCAACTGCCACACATGAGTGTGAAGATGCATTCAGATGACCTCTGCCTAAGGCACCAGCATACCCCAGCTGAGGCCCCAGACACGGTGGAACAGAGACAAGTCATCCTCTCTTTGCCATGTCTGAATTCCTGACCGACAGAATCCAGGAGCCCAATAAAATGGTTGTTTTATGTTTTTTAAAAAAATCATCAGGGGAGCTTTTAAAAAATGCTGTAACTTAGGTCCTGTCCCCAAGACATCCTGATTTATGTAGTCTGGAGTAGGATCTGGTATTAATTTTCCCCCTATTTTTTGTTATAAAATTTTTAAACATCAAGAAGAGTTGGAAGAATAACACATGGACATCTGTGGACCCATCACAATTTTGAGTATCTTGCAATATGCCAGGTAGATACACAGATAGATAGATAGATAGATTGATTGATAGATAGATAGAAAGAGAGATAGAAAGAGAGATAGATGATAGATAGGTAGAGCTGAACTATTTGAAAATAATTTGCAAACGTGACATTTGACCTGTAAGTACTTAAGCATGGGACTACCCAAAAATAAGGCCATTGTCCTACATAAACACAACACCATTATCATGTTTAAGAAAATCACAGCAATTCCCGAATATCCAGTCTATATTCAAAACTCCCCAATTGTCTCAAAAGTCTCCTTTTTTGCTCTTTTTTAAAACCAGAATCCAATCAAATTTCATACACTGCGTTTGCTTATTAAGAGTCTTTATTGTTCTTCCTTTTGTTTATTTATTTTTCAAATTACGTTGACTTTTTAAAGCAACGAGGCCAACTATCTCATAGAACAGTCTACAATCTATTGGTCTGATCAACTCCTCATGATGTCATTTAACTTATGTGTCTATTCTCGGTAGGCTTTCAACTGAAATTTAAGTCTAAAGAGACTAGATCCAGATCAAGTTTTTGGGGCAAGTATAATTCACAAGAGATGTGTACTTCACATCACACCAGATGGCACATAACGTCAGGTCCTCATACTATTAGTGATGCTGACGTTGATCTCTTGATTAAGGGGGTGACCATCATACCTCTCCGCTAAATTATGTTTTTCTATTTGCAGTTAGCAAGGAATCTGTGAGGCAACATTCAGGCACATGAATGTCCTGATTCCCCAACAAAATTTCACCCAGTAGCTTTAGCATCCATCATGACCCTTGCCTGAAAGAATTATTTGGTTAAGAGTTGCAAAACGGCAGATTTCTTTCACTTTTGTATTAAGGCATAATTCACATCCTGTAAACATTTATCCTTTTTCTGTACAGAGTTTCAAGTCTTGACAAATGTGTGTGTACATTCGTGCAACCACCAGAGGCATTAAAAAGTAGAATAGTTCTACCCGCCCCAAAAAACATTCCCTCACATCCTATTGTAGTCAATGCCTTCCCTACCACCCCACCCCTGGCAATAATGATATGTTTCTGTCCCTTTAGATTTGCCTTTTCCAGAATGTCACCTACATGGAATCATGCATTGTGTAGCCTTTTGAGGCTGGCTTCTTTCACTTAGCAAAATGCATTCATGATCTTTCCATGTTTTTGCATGGATCAATAGTTTTTTCATTTTCATTGCTGAATAGTATTCCATTGGAGGAGCATATTGCAGTTTGTTTATCCATTCCCAAGTTGAGGGACATTTGGGCTGCTTACGGCTTGGGGTAATTACGAATAAGGCCATAAAAGCATTTTCATCCAGGTCTTCATGTGAACATAAGTTTTCATTTCAGTTGGCTAAATACTTAGGGATAGGATTTCTGAGTTGTTTAGTAAGTGTGTGTTTAACTTTGAAAGAAACTGCTTGGGGCCGGCTCCATGGCTAAGTGGTTAAGTTCATGTGCTCCACTATGGCGGCCCAGGGTTCAGATCCTGGGCGTGGACATGGCACCGCTCGTCAGGCCACGTTGAGGCGGCGTCCCACATGCCACAACTAGAAGGACCTGCAACTAAGATATACAACTGTGTAAGGGGGGTGGGGGTTGGGGAGATAAAGCAGAAAAAAAAAAAGATTGGCAACAGTTGTTAGCCCAGGTGCCAATCTTTAAAAAAAAAAAAAAAAAGGAAAGAAACTGCTAAATTCTTTTCCACAGTGACCATACCATCTTACATTCCCACTCACAATGCATGAGATTAAATGGTCATTTTTTAAATTCTGTCATCCTTTGTATTTCTTAGCTGGTGTTCTCCCATGAAAAAAACTTGGATTAACCATAGTTCTTATGCTCTCAACTTGAGAAGAGCTATAGTTCTTATAAAGACAGAGTAAATGCTAATTCTTTTGAGTTAATTACCAATTTTCAGAGTGAAGAATTTTTATAGTGGTCGCCTCCAGTGGCAGCAAGTGAGGTTTTCTTTTGTCTTCCTTGGTTTCTCTCTCTTTCTTTTCTCTACGGACTTAGGAATTTTTATTTATTCTATATTTTACAATCAATAACATTTATCATTCTTTTTAACTCTTGAATTGTCCTAAATTTGCCTAGTGGATATGGTGTCAAATTGGTCCTATGACCTTTTGCCATGACTTCACTAGCCTTTTTTATTTTAAGATTAGCCCTGAACTAACTGCTGCCAATCCTCCTCGTTTTGCTGAGGAAGACTGGCCCTGAGCTAACACCCATGCCCATCCTCCTCTACTTTATATGTGGGATGCCTGCCACAGCATGGCGTGCCGCGCGGGGCCATGTCCGCACCCGGGTTCTGAACCAGCGAACCCGGGCCGCTGAAGCAGAAGGTGCGAACTTAACCGCAGCACCGCTGGGCCGACCCCCTTCACTAGCCTTTGACGCTTCTTACTTGCTGGCACAATAAGATTCCCATTCTCACCTTGAGCTTTCCTTGAACCAAGCCTGTAATCAGTCATTTCTCCAAGAAGACTGGTTCCTTTAAACGATATTTAGAATTAAGTCTGGGCAGTAGGTGTCTCATGGCTACTGGAGCATCATCACTCTTAGGTTCTTTCAGTACAAATACACACACACACACACACATGCACACTCCTTAAATCAAAAACTAAGACATAAGCATACATGTAAGTCATGAATTCATACCAATATTTCCAATTAAAATTTAGCCGTTTTAACTTCTTTGACTTTTTAATTTGTATCTCTTTTCCCTTACGCCAGAAATCTTGATTCTTAATGAAATTAATGTATTTCCTAATTTGCTTTATCTCAACACACAGATAAGATAGTATAAAATCGCAATGCCAGTATTACTACTACTGATAAAACTGCTGAAGAAAGTTTAAGATTTCTTTGCGGTTCTTTCAATCTTTTAATATTGCCTGTTAGGGATGTCTAATTGGAGTACAGAGTTCACAAGCCACTTGAAATAATTCTTTCTCTGTGGGGTTATGCTTCCAACTTGGTATACAGTTAGGTGTATGTGTTTCCATTTGTTTTCGATTTTATGATCTGGCCTCGATATACTTTAAAAGCTCCCCCGGGGCTTCCAGCGTGCAGCCGAGGGTTGAGCAGCTCTGCCTTCATTGCTCACTGCCTCTCCTGCCCTCCCCCACCCCACCCCCACCCCCACCATGGCTTCCTTTAACAGAAATACCACCTCTTCTTAAAGGCTCGCTTCCCCCATCCGTAGTCCTTCCTTTGATCCCATTAGTCAAGAGTAGCATTTCCCTCCCCTGGACTCCCGTAGCCTTTGACTATTCCTGATTGGACTTCAATGCAAGGTAAAACACTTCAAGTTCCTCCTTGCATTACAGTCCTTGTATCAAGACTCAGCAAACTTTGGCTGTAAAGAGTCACATGGTAAATATTTTAGGCTTTGCAACATATATAATAGACACATACATGTCTATCATATATTCTTTTTTTATAATTCTTCATATTCTTTTTTTTTTCAGGAAGATTAGCCCTGAGCTAACATCCATGCCCATCTTCCTCTACTTTATATGTGGGACACCTGCTGCAGCATGGCTTGATAAATGGTGCGCAGGTCCGCACCTGGGATCCAAACCTCGAACCCCGGGTCGCCGAAGCAGAACATGCGAACTTACCAGCTGCGCCACCAGGCCAGCCCTAATTCTTCACATTCTTAGCTAGCAGGACCGACAAAAACAGGTGGCGCCCTGAATTTGGCTCCTGGGTAGTTTGCCAACACCTTCCTTATGTCATCTTCTTATTTCACGTCCCTTGGGGGCAGGAAAAGTCTTGCTCATCCCTGTCTGCCCCACTTACAGCACAGCACATATAAAGGATGCTCAATAAATGTTTGTTAAATTTATGAATATACAATATTATTATATGGTATACTTACAAGAATTTATTAATATAGAAAATTGAGCTATACAGAACTATAGAAACATTCTGTATAGACCTTGAGCGTTAGTTACAGACAGTAACCTGTAGATAACACCAGCCTACATGTTCAGTCACTTGCCAAGCCTCTAGCCAGGGGTGGAAAGAGGGTGGCGGTGGAGTGGGGTGCTGATCATCACGGACGTGGAGGTTGTCGGGACTCAACACAAGTGTCCAGGAGAGAGTTAACGGTTACAAATGTACAGGAACAGATAAGATAGCAGAAGTGGGAGGAGTAATTAAATTTCCGTCCTCATAACCCACAAAGTGGCTCCCAGTGCCTGTAAAGGTATTATCTCCCTCCCCACAAGTAGATGCCAATAAGATGAAAAGGGAGCTCTGCTTTCCAGAAGCCTGGCTCCATTCTCACATATGTCTGAAAGAGGAACAAAGATTGATACCATCTGGAAGAGAATGGAAAAAGACCTGTAGTTCATTTCTCGTGTTTAGTCACTCTGAGTTTCTTAGGGCTAAGGAAAAGAAAACGGCGTGATTAATGCTATGAAGGAAGAGCATTGTGCTAAATTTCCTCCCTGAGCACCTTCCTGAAACAGCTCTTCGGTTTGCACCTTTGTGCAAAATGCTAATTTTACTAGGAGGGAAAAAACTGGAAATGCTTTTTAAAAATCAGCTATCTTGTGTTCCGGGAAGTTTCTACTGACACTAAATTTTTGCTTCTGACCTGAACCCTCGTATCCGGGTGATATGACTTCCCACTGCTGGAAACTCCACCCCAAGCAACTCACATCTCACATTAAAAAGTAGATGTCTTTGTGGTTGCTGCCAAAGAATTTGAGTCCATTTGCAGTATTTTTATTCTAAGAAAATTTATTTCCATATGTAGTTGAGATGAAGACTACATGAAATCTATATACAATAAAGGTGCTTTATAATAATGCAGTTTGAAGTCACGGTTTTGTTTCTTCCCTTAGCCTGTCTTATCTTAAGCCATATGTTGCTGTAATTTAAAAGAAAAGGGCGCTTAAACCAAATGGTTTCTCTGAATAGCATTAATCCCGTCAAGAGTAGTTTGTGACAAAAGCTAAAGATTGCACTGTTGCCTTTTAAGCACAGTCAAGTTAAACATCTGAACTGTTTCGCTGTCTCTTAAATATTAGGATGTAACACATTTGTGATATTTGTTGACGTTTGTTATACTTTTGATGAACAATTAGCCTGCAAGAATATTAACAGGAAATTCCATTCATGAGATAAGCAGCTGTTCGTGCAAAGCTTCAGCCAGATCATGGGACCAAAAATCTTCTTTATGCAACTACTGTTTGTTGAATAGTCAGCATTCCTAACGTATCCAAAAGGAAATGCTTTGAAAATAACTTTTATGGCTAATTTTGACTCTTACAGTTTCCTAAGGAGAAAATAACTTTTATGATGCATTCAGGCTCTTATACTTGCATTTTGTAAAATGTATTTAACAGTAGCCTAATTACCATATAAATTTCAAATAGCAGGCATCAACAAATGACTAACCCCAGTAATTTCCAACCTGTAATTCAGAATCATAAGGGCAGTCTTCATAACCCTAATTCCACAGCATATCGTAGGGCATTCCTATTTCACTCTTGAAGCAAAAAGCTAAGAGCTTCTACCATTATATGGAACAGAAATGAGGGCGGTTCTGTGAGAGTACTAGAGAGGTGCTACATGCTTCACTGAGGGCCAAGGGTCTTATCAAAGATGTACTCACAAACCATCAATCGCCGAATCCTAAATACCATTCTCATCTGCCTTTTCCTCTTTCCTTCCAACTGCCTCATCTCTCCCTCTTTTCTACTCTATAATGGACAAAATAGGAAACCCAGGAGGGCCCTCAGCAAGAGTTTATTTTAAAGTAAAAACTGAAGATCACAATTGTATCCCCATCAGGAAAATATTTCTGAGCAGGCATTCCCAATATGTGTATATTTATTTATAAATTATACACATGTGCTACTCTGAAGTAGCATATTAAATACCAGTACGGTTTAGCGTCTTTCTTTTTTTTTTTTTTCTTAGGTTAAAGAGGACATCTGCATCCAATTTTCCTCTAGTATTTTCTTGGATACTTTTCGGGGTACTAACCTCCCCTGTGACTTGGGAGACCACTTCTCAAAACAGCCACCAGAGCAAACTTTCTGAAATGGTATCAGATCATAATTCAGACTCTGTCTAAAGTCCTGCAATTTATAGTCTTTCACTTTGACTTTAAAATAAACCCAAGGCCGTTCCAGATTCCCTTTTATGCCCATTCTAGTCTCAGCTCTGGCTATCAAGATAAACAAGTATCTGCTCAGATAAACAGAGCCCACACTGCCCCGTCCTCACCCTCATCTTCAGCCTCTCCCATCGAGCCCTTGGCTCCAGTCCTGCTGAACCTTTGACAACAAAGGAGTGACGATAGAAAAGGTGCTGCTTACTTGTGGTGAGTCTTAACTGCCAGATGCCAAGTTGTTTTCCACGTGAGAACACCCATGAGGCTTAACTGGCCAGAAGTCTGAACTACAACTTTTCATGAGGATTAAGAAGTGTCCCTTTTGTGGGGCTGGCCCCACAGCCTAGTGGTTAAGTTTGGCGTGCTCCACTTCGGTGGCTCGGGTTCACTTCCCAGGCACGGACCTACACCACTCGTTGGCGGCCATCCTGTGGTAGCAACCTACGTACAAAATAGGGGAAGATTGGCATGGGTGTTAGCTCAGGGCAAATCTTCCTCAAGCAAAAAAAAAGTCCCCCTTTTAGTGAAGGAGGTCAAAAGATATGCACTTCTACCTACGAGATAAATAAGTCCTGGGATGTAATGCACATCATGGTGACTATAGTTAACCACACTGTATTGCATATTTAAAAGTTGCTAGGAGAGTAGATCTTAAAAGTTCTCATCACAAGAAAAAGAAATTTTGTAATTAAGTCTGGTGATGCATGTTAACTAGACTTATTGTGGTAGTCATTTTGCAATATACACATATATCAAATCATTATGCTATTCACTTAAAACTAATACAATGTTATAGGTCAATTATATCTCAATTATAATTTATTATAAAAAAATAATTAATGATAAAAACAGAAGTGTCCCTTTTAAAGCATTTTTAAATCCTGCAGTGTGAGGTGAGTCCTGTTATATGACAGATAGGAAATGAGTCCATCCATCTTCCAACTGGCTCTAATGATAAACTATAAATCCCAACCTGCACCCCAAGACCTTTACCATTCCACATCATTCACATTATTTTAACTGATTTCTCTTGAATTTAATAGAATCAACTTTGGGCTCATTATCCCCCTAAACCCCTTAGTTTTAAGTGAATAGCATAATGATTTGATATATGTGTATATTGCAAAATGACTACCACAATAAGTCTAGTTAACATCCATCACCACACTTAATTACAAAATTTCTTTTTCTTGTGATGAGAACTTTTAAGATCTACTCTCCTAGCAACTTTTAAATATGCAATACAGTGTGGTTAACTAGTCACCATGATGTGCATTACAACCCCCTCTGCCTTCTGTAGCAAGTTCACCAGCAATGCTATCACCATCAACCCTGCTTCTCATGCAGCAAACCCAATATCCAGGCTCAATTTCCCCCTCCCCTTCATGCACACATCCATTTACCAACACCTCCCACTCCACCTCAGAGAAGTCTCTTAAATCCACCCTTTCTCTTCTGCCACTAGTTAATCTAGGCCTTCTATTGCTTAGAGGCTAACATTCAATGTGTCTGCATGAGTATCAAATTAAGAGAACTCATAATTCGCAGTTAACTCTAGCAGTTTACTTTGGGGATGGCCTGGGCCTGTGTTTGTATAAGAAAATACTTGATGCCATGCAGGGGTGGAAGATGCAGCCCTGAGGGTGTAATTTGGAAACAAGCTACAGAAAGATAGTTCAACAGCTCTGCTTATTTAATGAAAGAGAATTAGAAGGATAGAGTGAATGAGGCAGGGGAGAGCAGAGAGGGGAGGCAGAGGAAGAGAGAAGAAAAGGAGAAGAAGGAAGAGAACAGAAAGAAATCTCGGCAAAATAGTAGAGAAGTGGAATTAGAGTTGGTGGAAATGCCCAAGAAACATTTTGAAGGATAAAGGAGCCTGTTATTCAATCTTAATTTAATTGCTCTATGGCCTTTCAATGTAACCGTCCCTGTCATTCAAATTGCCAGCAGAAATCTAGGGCATACAGCTGCATCACGCATATTGCACTTTAATGGAAAGAGCAAATGATCAAGAATTGTGTCACATGTTTGGGTTGACGCCAAGGAAAAGACAAAGGAACAGCTGCAAGACATAGAGTGGAGAACAAAAATTCAGCAGGAGCTGGAAGCTGAAAGCAGAGGTGACTGGGAATGTGACACCAGGAATGTAAAGAAATTTTGGCAATGGCGTTGAACTTCCCATTGTCTGGTGGACAGGGAGTTTGAGCGGATCTGATCAAGTCTAAGAAGGGCATGGTGGGTAGCCCAGCTGATATCTGGTTTACCCAAATATGTGATCTCGTTGTATCTGGAATCTTTGAGATCCTCAACCAGAAACTCATCGAGAACAAGAGGATAAAGTATTCACTTTCTCCTAGCAGAGCAAGATGCCTGCTTCGTAACAGGTGATGTAAGAACATCAGTGCGTTATGTTACAAATTTTCGTTAATTAATAAGCACTGAGATGTCACTTACCACAGTTGGTGGCCAAAGGTTCTGAGATTGCTAGCCTAAGCTATTTATTATCTAAAGGCATTTCAATTCTTATATTTGTTATATAATAATAGCATATCATGTTATTATATTATGAAATTTTTGGGGGGGATTAAAACATTCTGTATTCTTTGGTGCTATCAAGCAATGTGTCAACCTCTTGAGGTCACTATCATTCTTCAGTGTAGTACTAAATATCCTGAAGAAGTTCAGGTCCCAAGTACCTAGAAGGGCCAGAAATGGCCAGTCAATAGGGACGTTCATGGGCTGAATTGTGTCCAACCCCTAAATTCGTGTGTTGACGTCATAACCCCTAGTACCTCAGAATAAGAGTGTTTTTGAAGATAGGATCTTTAAAGAGGTAATTAAGGTAAAATGAGGCGATACGGGTGGGCCCTAACCCAATCTGACTTGTGTCCTTATAAGAAAAGGAAATTAAGACACAGACGTGCACACACAGAAGAAAGACCACGTGAAGACGCACCCAAAAGGTGGCAACCTACAAGCCAAGGAGAGAGGCCTCAGAAGAAACCAAACTTGCCAACACCTTAATCTTAGACTTCTGGCTTCCAGAACTGTCAGAAAATCAATTTCTGTTGTTTAAGCCATGCAGTGTGTGGTATTTGTTTTGGCAACCCTAGAAAAATGAATACACGGACCATATTTTCCAAACTAAAAATTAGGACATGTAACCTGACAAATACAAGTGATTTATAGAATCAATTGACTGAAATATCCTGTATTTGAAACCCAGCCATACCCAATCTATAGTCTTACTTCCAAATAGGACTTGACTTAATCCTAGAAAAATACTTTTACTGAATTCTTTATAAAACCTTAGAAAAGGCAGTTTTATTACCACAACTGGAAATGTACCAAATCCCAATTCTGTAACCGAAGCTTTACTACCATGCATCTTTTTTTGTGTGTGTGATGAAGATTGGCCCTGAGCTAACATCTGTTGCCAATCTTCTTCTATTTGGTATGTGGGATGCCAGCACACCATGGCTTGATGAGTGGTGTATAGGTCCATGCCTGGGATCCGAACCCGCGAAACCCAGGCCACCAAAGCAGAGTGCACAAACTTAACCACTGTGCCACCGGGCCAGCCCACCATGCATCATTTTGACTCCATTTAAAAACCAAACCAAATGTAATTTAGAGAGAATTAAGGGCAGAAATGAATGGATTTTTTGTCCTTAATATATAAGTGTGGGCTAAATTATTGTAAGGCACATTGTTCTATTTTTAGGAGAAAGGAAACCTAAGAACCCTGAACGCCTTCAAGAAGACAAATCCTATAAGAGGAATA
Source organism: Equus quagga (assembly GCF_021613505.1). Lineage (NCBI taxonomy): Eukaryota > Metazoa > Chordata > Mammalia > Perissodactyla > Equidae > Equus > Equus quagga. Next base: position 106,983,425 of record NC_060275.1, read on the forward strand.
GCCTAGACCAGCATCTGCAGACTCTTAGGCCAACCAACTACATAATTAGAAAACACCTGGGGCGTGGGGGTGTGGGAAGGAATTATTTTAAATGAAATATTCTTTAAGTTCTAAATCAAGGAATGAATTGGAATCCAGCCATCATTGTTGATACAAGCCCGTGTTAAACACAATGCCTGTTTTCTCCCTTAGAGCTAGAATAAAAAATCAAAGGTCTTATTTATGAATATACGCCACACAAAAATGCTAACATATATATGTTTAAAAGCCCGTTGGGGATCCAAAGAAAATAATGAAGCATGTGGAATCCTCGTCAAATGCAAGCCAGGTGTGAACTTTTTTTTGCCTTTTGCAGGAAAGCTCCAGACTCACAGACCTCATATTATAACTCTGCATTTCTATCCTCTCCATAGGTTAGAGAAATACAGCTAAGTGAAAAGGAAAATTAAATTATAAATGTTTCTGAAGAAGCAATTATTTGACTTCTGGAGTCAGATGACAAAGTGCAACCAAATTATAAAATTGCTCAATTCACAAAAGCCAATGAAGAAAATAGGAAAAGCATAGCTGGAGAAAAACAAATCACATCAACTTGTCCTTAAACCAATGAGAAGGGAAAACCCGTATTAAATCCTTGAAAAGTGTTACCCAGAAAAACCTGTGGGTTTCCAAAGATGGGAAGGTAAGATCTGGCCTCATATCCCCAGAAGCAGTTCCAAAACAAAAAGATGAGTGGCTAAAACGTTGGGAGATAACTTCCTTAATTTCTCCCCAATCTAAAAGGAAGCAGTCTGAGAGGATAGGTGGGTAACCCAGGGAAATGGGTGAAATGTCTCCCTCCAACAGAAGTTTCCACCTCTGTGTCCTCTGACGCACCCACCAGGACTACTGCGGAGAGAGAGAATGTGCGTGGAAGCCCAGAGATGATCAGATGAAAGACAAAAAAAGAAAATAAGTAAGACAAAAACCACTGACATCATGGGGGTCCAAGGCAGGAGGTACACAGAAACTTCATTTAAAATCCTCCACCTCTCTTCAGATTAGAAGTGCCGTCCCAATAGATAGGGTATGGAAGAACCTCCACTACTTATTAGCTGTGTGACCTTGGCCAGGTTACTTAACATCTCTTAGCATCAGTTTCCTCATCTATAAAATGAAATCATTACGATATCTACATGGGAGGAAAAAAGGGGTTTTTATATAAAGCACTTAGAAAAGTAGCAGGCACTAGTAAACACTATTACTGTATAGGGTTGAATATTATTGTTACTGTTGTTGTCGAAGTCCATAAACCTCCCTCTCTTTTCGCCCTCTAGCTAGGACAGGTGTGGGATGGCCTGTAGTGGGCTGGGCACCTCCTAAGACCCTGGTGATTTGAACTCAAAAGCTTTCACTCCTGGCCTAAGGAAGCTCTCAATCTGTTGGGCAGAGGGGCAGACGTATAAACGAAGGACCCAGCCAAGCTCCAGCAGTGACTGCCCCAGTCTGCTCCGGGCAGGGCCCTCAAGCCCTGGGAGGGGATTTCTTTGAGAGATCCCTCTGCCAACACTAGTCATCAACTCCATGAAGATACAGGGAATCTCCATTCCTCTTTCAGCGGCCGATTGTGTTTTGGTCATTTTTAAATAGTCTGTTTATGTTCTTCCAGCTCTTCCTGCTCTGGTGTTGTGCACGAACATCACCACCCTGAATCAGCCTCTTCTTGTCATAGCTCTTGCACAATTTGACACTTAAGCATGGTACATCAAAGTACACCACTTATCCCCGAAGCTCCTGCTTTAAACACATAAGTGTCCTGACTCAACATGTACTGTGTCTCGTCCTTCATTCCTCCTGAGTTAACACAGCAATCCACCCTACATTCTTAATCTTCTTTTTATGCCTTCTTACCCAATCTGTGATTCTTAAGAACAAAGAATGGAAAAAGGGCTCAAAAATAATGCCATGATGTATGACTGTGCCAATTGTGCACCATTTTGTGAACAAGGATGCTGGAGTTGTGTAGTCCACAACCTAAACAACCCTACACAACAGCTCTGCCAACATGAGTTCCAACAGAATGTGCATCTGGCACATGGGGAGCACAATAGAGAGAGCTCAAGTCTATTTGGGAAGGTCAGGGAAAGTTGTGCCAGACAAGCGGTCATTTACCTGAGCCTTGAAGCATGAGTAGGGGCTTTGCATTCTTCCAAAGGTCTGGGGAAGGTGTTGTAGGAAGAAGAATCAGTGTGTGAAAAGGTGCAGAAGCATAAAACAGTACAACATCCTGGCATTACAAGATCAGCAAGGACTGGGGAGTATCTAGATCAGAGGCGATAACGGGAGGAATAGATGGAGGGGAAGCTGAAATATAATCATGTGGGGACTTGCGTGCTATGCCAATGCATTTGAGAGTGTAGGGAGCCTGTAAGGGGGTCATAGGCCTGGGGGGATGGGTTACACATGATCAGATTTGTGCTTTAGAAAAATGACTATAGCAGTGTAAATACCAGACGAAAGGGGGCCTGGCTGACCTTGGAGACCACTCGGAGCCTCTTACCACAGTCTGAGAACTAAAGATGACTATCAATACTGATCACTGCAGAGACTCCAGAATCATTTAAGAAACACAATAAACAAGATCTGTTGACTAATTGGGATAGAGTAGGCTGAGTAAGACTGGGAGAACCATCACACCCAGCTGTCCCTAGCTTTGGTAACTGAATGAAGGATAGCACTTGTCACCGATTCTACAGGAGCAGAGGAAGAGCAGGTTTGAAAGGGCTGAAATAGGTTGAATTAGAAGAACCCTTGAGACACACAGATAAATACATTGAGTTGTCCATTGGTAATTTGGGTCTAAAGTTCAAGGGAAAAGTTTGAGTTTGATTTCAAAGTCACAAGAGTAGATGACAGCACATGAAAATGAGAAGGGGAGATAGCTAGTGTGGGTTATTATTTTGGGGAGTTTGTAAAGGAAAATGGTCAAAATGCAAGATTGAGGAGGATATTTTTTCTAATGCAACTTGAAAATATTAATGGATGCAAGAAACGAAAAAAGCAAAAGGGGGAGATTGAAATATGAGAAAGAGGGACTATTGGAACTCAATCATGAAGGGCACAATTGAGAAGGTTCATCCAGAACAGAGATCTTTCTGAGACTACAGGCTCATCAAGGTGTAGGCTGGAAAATGAGGGCATTCACATCCAGGAATTTTATTTTCTCTAGAAATAGAAAATTAGTCATTCATTAATTGTCAGCCTTCAAATAAATATTTTCTGAGCACGTACTAAGCACCCTGGCACCACAAGAGGCATCATCTCTGTCCTCTAAAAGCTTAAAATCTATTGGAGTGGCAGGCATTAATAAAAAAATCATACAAATAAATGTAAACTCGCAACTGTGATAGATGCTATGAAAAATTACATGGTGCAATAGGAGTTTATAGTAAGAAGAACTGACCTAATAACGTACCAATGAAGCCATCCTTGCTGAGGTAACACAAGTAAGACATGTCACTTGATGAAGTGACGAGACTCCAGTCTGTAAGGTGGGGTCAACTAGAGAAGAAAGACAGAAGGAGCGTTCAGCTTGTGCAAAAGCCCTATGAAAGTGGGGAGTATTGGAAGTGCCAGGAGTATTGGAAGAGCCAGGATGAAGAGATAGTCAGTGTGAATGGAGCAGAAAGAGTGAGGTGGAGCACAGCCAAAAACGAAGCTGGAGACACAAGTAGGACCAGACCAGCCAGGACCTTGCAAGCTGTGCGGGAAGGCTCATCTTAATCTGTAAAGAACTAGGAAGCCATTGAAGAATTTTGAGAGGGGCTAGGGACAGAGATCACAAGATGACATTTGTATTTCATAAAGTTGATTTTAGCCACAGCCCAGAGAAAGGGTTAGAGCAGTCAAGAAAGCACAAGATAGACGAGTGAGGAGGCTAGTTCTGTAATTCCGGGAAGAGGTAACCATAGCTAGGAAAAGGTGCAAGTGTTGAAAACTGAGAGAGAAGATGATTTCCAAAGATCTTTATGAAGCGAAATTCAATAAGGTAAGGTGAATGAGGGTTGAGACTGGCTCCTGGATTTCCAGTCTGCACAGAGTTGGGTAGATTGTTAAAATGAAGTACCCTGGAAGTGGGCTGGGTTTAAGGGAAAGATCATCAGTTTACTCCTAGATATGTTGATTTTCACGTGTCTTTGAGACATTCAAGAGTAAGTATCAAGTAGTCTGCTGACCATTTGAGCCTGGATCTCAAAGGATAAGAATTGACTGTAGATAGAAATAGTAGGCATCAAGAGAGTAAGATTGTTTGTAGAAAGAATATAGAGGAAAGGAGACGGCCCAAGGCAGAATCATTTTTTCCTTTTTACTGTGGTAACATTGGTTTATAACATTATATCATTTTCAGGTGTACATCACTATATTTCAACTTCTGTATAGATTATATCATGTTCAATATCCAAAGACTAATTACAGTCCATCACCTTATACATGTGCCTAATCACAAGACAGAATCTCAAGGAGCTCAAACATTCACTGGCTAGATAGAAGACGAAACTGAAAAGAAAAGAGAAGAAATGGCCAGAAGGATAAGAAGAAAACTAAGATAGCTTCGTGGCACAGAATATAAGGGATGAGAAAGTTTCCAAAAGAGGAAATGTGGAAGAATGTTGCCAAGAAGAAACATGAGAGTGGAAATGTCCATTGGGTTGACATGGAGGTCAAGCAAAAAGGGTTTTCACGTGATAAGGAAGCCAGAAATCACACTGGAGCAGGTTGAGGAATGAGTGGGAGAAGAAGAAAATGGAGACAGTAAATATAGATGTGGCTGAATCATTGCATGAACATGAAAGGGAGTAAAAATTGAGAAGGCCTTGAAAAGAAAGGAGGAATGTTTAGATGAGCAGCTGAGAGTTATTAAAGAGAGAGCTGACCTAGAACAAGTAAAAAAATATAATGAACTGGAGAAACAGACTTCCATTAATTTGTAGTGGCACCAGTTTGCCTGTATGGGCAATTCTTTCTAGCTATCATAGTCTGAACTTAGTTGGGAAATACCAAATTGTGGTTAAAAGAGAAAAATAAAAATGAAAACAAACCCAGGAAAACAATGAAGCTGAGAGGCTTGAGAGAAGGAAGCTCAAATAGTCCATGGGACCCAGGCTCCATATGGAAGGAATTGTGGTTCCCGGGAGGTTGACCAGTTAGCTGAAAACGAATGAGTCAAAGGATCGGCGACCTCAATAAAGACACAAGGCCTGTTTAGGGGAAATGCAGCATTAAGAAAGCTGAAATGGTAGGTGAAGCCAATGCTGTCGATGTCCCCCCAACATCCCTGCAGCGATCCTTATTTCTATGCCTCCTACTCTGGCCAGACTGTCACTTGCTTTTGGCTCAGTGCCTTTTCAGGCCAGAAATACCAAGCAGCTAATGTGCCCTAGAAGCAGCCCTCAGCCAATGACTGATGGGAATTGGTGGATAACCACCAAGTTCCTTCATCTTCCCCCAGGTGGGATAACTCTGAGGGATGTTCTGCTTCCTTCTCTTCCTTGTCTCAGTGCCCCCACTCCCCTGCTGGGATTAGCTCCCATTAAACTACTCATACTGGAATCTCTTTTTGGGGACTTCTTCTGGGGACAGTCAGACCAAAATATTTTGTAGGCTCTTGCTGTTGAAGTTTTCAGAGCTGATGCTGTTTGGGAGTAAAAACGGTGCAGGATGTGCTAGTGATACAGGGTTGCAAAAATGCAGTGGACGGAAATGCTATTGGTTCTGAGATCAAGAAGCCTTAGAGGCCACCATGTGTGGGGTTATCTACATGGATGTCAAATCAACCCTAGATGTCATAGATGGTGACCTAGAAGAGACCGTGAACCATGTACGAAGATTTTCTATAACATGGGAGAGAGATCAGAAGATCAGGAGATGACAGGGATCCACAGGGGTGTAGGGTGGCTTAGGTGGATGGCATGACCCAAAACAAAGACGCTGTTTAAACAAGGGAAATGGAGAAATGTCTAGGCACAGGAAAGGGGTTGAGGACAATGTGGACTCCCTCTCCCAGGTTAAGGATATGTAGACTGAAGAAAGAGCAGGCCCACTGCAGAGGGCCTAATTCAAGAAAAATGATGTCCCTATGGGAGGACAACAGATTAGTCTACAATGAGTTGAAGATATAGGGAAAGTCTGTACAATGGAAATAATAGGAGATTCCAGATGGTACAGTTACAAGGTTTAGGATGGAGGTCATCAGGGAGAGGATGAATCAGAGAAGATGAAATAGAGAAGGCATGAGTTAGAGGGAGAAATATTAGCTAGAGTTATACATTTTGAGCAATGCCTTGATGTGAAACTCTCCAACCACCTCTGGGGCAGGGTCCCAGGGACCTGAGGCCCACAGTGGCACAGCCCAGGAATGGTGGAATCGGATAAACTGAGGCTCTAGAGGCTAGGCTGCCACTAGCCAATATTCCTTGCTGCCTCTGAGGTTAAGGGCTCCAAGGACTCTTTCAAAAGCAGGAGCAGGAATTTGTACTTATATCATGCAATACTTAAAAAAAAAAAGTGGTGTGCAAAACATGATTGTGTGGAAATATACAAAATAATAAAACAATCAATTAATAATTGTCTTCCTTTCCTTTTAATCCAGTCTTTTCTTTTATCACCAGTCACTATCAAAATAAACAGAATTGGCGTCCAGCAGCTGACATTAAAAGGACTATTATTATCTGTCCAAGATTCATTTCAGAAAGGAATCTGCTCTGCAGCAACTTCTGAATTGGGTTGGGTCTGTGTTCTTTGATGCATTACAGAAGTTAGTGGAGAACAGTTTAATGTAATAATCTTCTGCCTAGAAGGAAGAGAGACTCCTGGAAAGATGGGATGAGTCACGTGGTGGGCCCTGCAGTGGTTGGCACAGACCCCCCTCACGAATGAAGGCTTACTCTCCAGCTGCTAACAGTGTTGCAGGCCCAAAACCCTCAGTGTATTGTCTTCCATGGGGATCGCGATAGCTGAAGGAATTTCTCCACTCAAGGTCACATCCTCTGCCCGGGATGCCACATCTAGTGACTGACTTATAGGAGATATAAAGGCCCCAAATGGGTCAACTCTGAAGGGCCATCTTGGTTTCAGAGCTCCTAGTGGGATTGGCTGGAGCCTTTGTCAGAACTGCATCACAGCTCAACTTACCTCACTTAATCCTGCTTCCTTCCTCTCTTTGTTGCAGGAGTCAGCCTCAAAAACACTCCCTAACAGACGTCCTTCATTTACTCTCCATCACAGAGTTCCAGGAGCCACAAATGACGTGGCTCCTGAAAGAGGAAAACTTCAGGAAATCTGATCTGATGCTGCAACATTGGTTTATAGAAAATATAATGCCATTTGCTAGGTATTGAAGAGGGGGAGAGCTTGTGCAAACTCATATGAACTTGGAATTGAATCCTCACCTTTGATTTTCTCAGGGGAAGAAATATTCTGAAGAATATCAAGATGAAGTATGATGAGAATTCATCAAGTTAAGATTCAGGTGAAGTAGGTTCCACCCTCTATCCTGACGTTTTCTGGCATAAACAACTTTATCTTCTTGGGCCTCAATTTATTCATCTAGGTAGATGATCCCTTAGGTACGTGGTCCAACTAATAAGGTAACACTGGCTGCCATTTTTTGAGCACGTACAATATTCTGACATCCTGAAATTCTAACAGATTGTGCATGCACTTCTCAGAAGATTGAAACTCACCGCAAATAGAACTATTTTGGTGGGGAATTTAAAGAGATGTGTTAAACTATAAAATCCAGACTCTTAAAATCTTTTTATCACAGGCAACCTTCAAATATACATACAGGTAGTCTCTAATTTTTAAACAAAGTGTGTTATAAATGTTTGTAATTCAAAATCCATTACTCCCTTGGAAGCAAGAGTGTAAGTGAAGGTTGGTTCAGTTCTGTAAAAATATTTCGGTGCACCCATCCCTATGTCAGACCCCTGGGGTACCAGTTTTTGTTCCTCAAGGAGCTAATAGTTTTGCAGTGGAAAATTTCCTAGGTCAGAGCACAGAAGCCTACTCAAGCCGTATAAGATTCTAGAGACCCCCAACCACTGCTTGTAACACCTTGATACTATTCTTGGTTTCACCTTTGGATATCAGAAACACATTTCCCTCCCACTCTTTTAGTTAATTAGGAAAGGTCAGTAGATGCTTCCAGAAAGCTGAAACTTGCTTACTAGAAAACGTTGTCCAATATATTTATTACTGCACAAGATAAAAAAGGGTAACTAGAAATTCAGTTCCCAATTTCCATGTGTGCATTTGAGGGATGTTTCCCCACACCACCAAGCAATTCTCCGACTCCAGCTGAGTGTCCTACAGTTCAACTCAATTCTAACACTATCTACCAAAAGATAGCATCATCCTTAGATGCTTTCCAAAACTCACCTCATTAACATAAACCCAGTTGTGGTGGAAAGGGGCTAATTACGAATAACAAGACACCCATTGCACCTTTATATCTCTGACGCAATTTCAGGAGCTGAGGATAAGAGACCAAATGTTATGACAAATGATGCTCTCATTTTTCTTATCACTCAGGAAATTCCAAGGGTTTGGGGAGCTGTATGCCAGGAAGAGTGGACAAAAACCAAATATATATAAGAAACATATTTCTTATTATAAATCATACTATCACTGTAACCATAAGAGTATTTTCCAAGTTGGGTTCAACAGTGTTAAAGAGATGTTACCCAAGGCTTCCACAGACAAATAAGTTTGGGAAACAGTAAGTTTTAACAGATGTCTTTACTGAAGAACTTACTAAATGCCTTAGTATGTTATTATGCCTTTTATATCTCTAAAAGGTAGAAACAATAGGAAGCAGTTTCTAAGATTCCTTGACTCCAGAACTATCTTGTGCTCAGTATTTCTCTTAGAGTTCGGGTAGGATGAACATCCTGGTTCTCCCGGAGTTGGGGGATTCCTGGAATGCGCAATTTTCGGAAAACGCCGATGGTTCTGGGCCAACCATGACAGTTGGTCACTCTACTTAAAGAAGCCCTGAGCACAGCCTAGAAGACGTTGCTCAAGGTCAATAACCTTGGCAGTGCTTGGAATTGAGAAACAAGGATTGTTGCCCCCATGAACGCAGAGAAGGGCTGGAATCTGCCACTCCATTCCTGCTCCCATCTCTCCACCGCCAGTTTCTGCGTATGGGCTGGTCTTTAGTCAAGTTTTCGTGTATAGGCTGGTCTTTCGTCAAGCATCTACAAATTAGAATAGGTTGTGGTGGGACTGTAATTGCCCTGTTTTATAATACCGGTGGGTCTCCATACGAAGGAAATCCATGTTTTTCCTCCAGATAAACTAAGACTTAAGAAATCTTTGACCTACTCAAAGTTCTGAAAGAAGAATGCTAGAGTCATAAATCAATGTTAAATTGGAAGACTCTCTTATTTCCTTAGTTAACGTCTATTTACAATGATGATCAAAATATGCAGAAGAAAGCAGAAGACCAAACTAGCTGATCACTGTCTCAATCAGCTCAAAGATGACCTCTACACCTCTGCTTAGCTTTAGAAAGCTCCTCGCTCTAAACTGGAGCAACTCGACAGACTGAACCCAGAGAATGAGTCCACAACAGTCCCCACACTCGTGTACTTTTCATGTCATCATGTCTGGAATATCGAGTTTGTATAAATTTCAGTAAAATTGTCCCTAAATTGTAACTTGCATCCTCAAATTGGGGTTTTTTTAACTGAATATATTGATTTTGTGAATCATAAGCTGGGGGTGCTTTGACTTCAGTGCCCGGGCGCCTCATAGCACAGTGTCTGTGCAAGCGCACACTGTCTCAAAGAGCACTTGGGCTCTGAGCACGGAATGCAAACCCACGCTTTACATTCAAGACCTGGGACGAAGCCTTTCACACCACAGGCACACAATAACTGTTTTCTGAAATGAATACAACTGCAAACTTCATTCTTGGGCTTGCAGTAATGGATGACTTCATAGATGTTTATACGATCTTGTGGCTGACTACCAAAAATAGACTAAAACAAGAGAAAATATAGACAAACCAAAATGGAGTGTTGGGTCAGTGGTTCCTGCGCTCCCTGTCTGCCCGCCAAAACGGAAGCCCTTTAGCGGCTGTGGGGGTCCCAGGAGCCCAGAGGAAACTTTTAGTGAAAAATCTCCCCAAATGAGTAATTTTACCAGCAGTACTGACCCCCTGGCACTTCACTTTTTCAAAAGTCTACTGCCTAAAGTTGCCTTGTTTTCCAAAGCCTTCAGATAGAAGGTTCCATCACCCCCAGCAGATTCCCACAGATCTGGAGCATGCATTGGTCATAGTAAGAGGAGGCCTTTGACGTATGCTTATGGGGCTTTCTCCCAAAAAGGGAAAGGTGTCACTCTCAGTGATGAATTTGGGGGAAAACGTTTATTAGAGAAAATGTTCTGCTTGCTCATTAGGTCATGACACAGAATCTGTTACAAACATTCCATCATCTGCTTATTTTAACTCCTCTAAGTTGTGAGAAATTAACAGTTAGGGCCACAATGGGCGCTCCTTACTTTGAATAAGTAGTCTTTTACATATACTGACCGTAGGCTTTTGGCAAGCAGCCATTAGCCAAAAGGACATAAACATTTATAGACTGAGAATAATTTTAATTTTATTTCCACTCAGATGTGGCACATAAACTATTCCCATTGCTGTTTGTTGAAGTCATCTTACTCCCAGGAGGAGCTTATAAAGCCATTGAATTTGCTGGGTGTTGAATTTAGTAATAAGTCATTCGTCACAACTCATACACTCAAGAGAATAAGACAACTCAAAATCAGGATTAGAAGAACATTTACCTAAAGAACAAAAATGAAGAAGAACGAGCACCTCATAAATTGGTTTGCTAATCTGACAGTTTACGCTGAATGGTTTCATTGACTCTATCCCTAATTTGTTGTAAGATTTTGCCTGCTTCCCTTGCTCAATGACAGCATGAAAGCGTGTTTTTCAATGGAAGTCTCTGGGATATTTATTAAAAGATGATACACACACACACACAGTTATCGGTGTCTCCATGTTAATATGAAATAGATTTGCATGAATATCTCATGTGTTTCTTGTGAAACTGGTTTATTGTTTGGCATTTCAAAATACATTTCATTTCATGTTGTTTTATGATGAGAAGATTAATGTCTATGTGGAAATACTCTATACACTGGCCAAAATAAATCATTTTAAAGTTCAAAAGAAAAGGGTGACGTATTTTTCATTTTTGCCTCCAGGTTTGATGAAAATTAAAAGCAGATTTTATAAGCAGATATTACGATTTTATAATAGGGGCAGAAGCATTTACAATGAAAAGAACCCCTCGGTAAGCTCTAGCACTTTGTAAAACAATGGTGAGGGTGGAATTCGTTTTTCTGCACGTCAAATGTTTAAAAACAGCTGTTTTTTGTTTTTTGTGTTTTTTCCATGAAAGAATCCTGTTCCCAAAACATTTTCTTGCATTCATAACGACTTTTGCCCATGCCATTTTGGAAACGTTCTTCGGATTTCCCAGTTTATTGCAAATTTCGTAAAATAACTGATGCATTCATGGCCATCATTATTGCTACTTGATGGAAAGATGTGTCCAACCTTCACATCCCAGCATAAGGAATAATGACCTAAAAGCGTCCTTTTTCATTATTGTCCAATAGAGCACTGAAAATGTTTAGAATAAATTCTCTTTAGATAAATGAGAGAGAATTGCCTTTAATTTTAAACTACTTAACCATTTCTAAGGTAACATATTTGGACAGTGAGGAGGTTTGGCCCTACGGGCTAAAATCTATTGCTTCTTTCTTGTGGCTTTGAGTTTTCTCCTCGTTGGGAGCTGATATAGATTAATAGACTTCAAGAAACCAGCCGTCACAATGTCTAATCAAGGGCTTGGAAAGTTTAAGAGTTTGTTTTTGTAGTTCTGTTGCTTTGGGTTCTTAAAAATACAAGCCTTTTTATAACTAGATGCAGTTCCTAAGAGTCATGCAGTGAAACAACAAAACCTGTCTCCATCTGTGAGAGATGGGAGTTACAATATTGAAAAAGGCAAAAGACTTCAAGTTCAAATTATGAAACAAGATAATTCACATACTCCCTATTGCATTGAAAAAAATTTAATCTAATTAAGTAAATTAAAGAGAAATAAATTAAAGATGGCTATCTGTTATCAGTGAAGTTTCTGCTGCATAAAAAATTATCTCAAAATGTAGTGTCATCTAATCCCAGTTCTTTATTTAGCTCACAATTGTGTGCATCAGTAATTTGGTTTGGCTCAGCTGGGTGATTCTTCTGTGTTCTCTGCTACAATCACTCCTACATCTGTGATGAGCTGCTGGTTCTGAGGCTGGTTGGTGGGTCCTCTGCAGGGTGGCTTATCCCTGTTGGCCTCATTTACAGGTCTGGCAGTGGGCTGGTTGTTGACTGGGGCACCTTGGTTGTCTTCCATATGGCATCTCATTTGCAGGTGGCTAGCCCAGGCTGGTATAGCAAGAAAAAGAAACAGAGAGGGAGAGCACAAAAGCTACAAGTCCTCTTGAGAAGTAGGCTCAGACTGACGCAGATCATTTCTGCTGCATACCATTGATCAAAGCAAGTCATGAGTTCAACCCAGATTCAAGGGATGGAGAAATAGACTTCTTCGCTGTCACATTGCAAGGGCACGGATGCAGGGAGGGACAATTTGTGGCCGTTTTTACAATCTACCACAGCATCAAATTGCTTGTTTGAACACAAGGAGAAGCAGCAGGGCTTAGAACGTCTGGAAGCTATGGATAGAGCCATTAAGTTGCACTTGACTTTGGGCAAGTGAACAAACTCGTCATTGCATTGCTTTCTCTTTCTAAGTGGAAGTAGTCCTGCTGCTTGCTCTCATTCCTGGCTTCTGCACTGACAAACCTCTCAAGGATCCCTCTCTGTGCAACCAAGCAGACAGAGCCTTTGTGTGCAGAAATGATGCGCCTTCTTTAGTTGGACACAGACAAAGGCTCTCCTGACAGATTGGATACGAGAGCGAGAGAGTGAGAAAAAGATAAATCTGGGATGACGCCCAGGTTTTTAGCCTGAGCAACTGAAAGGCTGACACTGTCATCAGCTGAGATGGGAAGAACTGTGGGAAAAGCAGCATTTAGGAAAGGCTAGAAATTCCGTTTGAAGTACCTTAAGTTTGAGATATTTGTTAGGCATCACATGGAGATGTAAGGTAGACACTTGGATATGTGAGTCTGGAGAAGAACTGTCTAGCCTAAAGGTTTAAATTTGGGAATCATTAGCATACAGATGGTACTTATGGTCATGAGACAGGAGGACATCACCAGGAAAGTGACACAGGTAGAGAAGAGAAGAGGTTCCAAAATGCAGCTCTGAGTGCCTCCAATCTAACAGGTCAGAGAGAAAAGATGAAACTAGCAATGGAGGCGAAGTAGAGGAGAAAATGAACAGAGTAGGTGTCCTGGAATCCAAGGAAGAAAGCCATGGAGAAGAGGAAGTCACTGTATCAAATGCTGCTGACAGTTAAAGTCAAGTGAGAACTGAGTATTAACCATGGGATCCAGGATTGTGAAGGTGTTTGAGAACCTTGACTAGGGAAGTCTTGGTGGAGCCTAGAGAAAGACCTGACTAGAGAGACTTCTAGAGTGAAGCGAAGGAGAGACATTGGAGACAGTGAGCATGAACAACCATATTGAGGACTTTTGCTGTAAAAGAAAATAGAAGTAGGGTGACAGCTTGTAGGGTGGATGGAGTCTCAATATACTGGTAGAAGTCAGTAGGAAGAGAGAAAAATTGGCAAGTAGAAGAGAAAAGGAAGAATCATTGATGCATGTCCTTGACAGCTGAGCACAGGTGGGCTCTTGTGCCCATGTGGAGGTGCTAGCATTTGATGGGAACACAGAGAGTTCATCTAGAAAGAAACAAGAGCAGAGGTGGTCTGGAAAGCCACAGCTGCTGCTCAGATCCTCTGCCATGTTACCAGTGGGCAGGAAGCTTGAATCAGTGGGTGAAATAGGTCATGCTTCCTAAGCCATTTGACCTTCAGACTCAGCTGGCAGGGTAAGAAGTAGAAAGCAGGATATGTAGGGAAAACAGGCATTGGGGAAAGTAAATGACAGAGGTTCAACAGATACCAAACACGGAGTCAGAACAGGGGGCTTGTAAGTGCCAGCTTGAGACTCGGGCTGCCTGAGTATGAACTTCACTTGTGACTCTTAGAAGCTGTCTGACCTTGTACATACCACCTGATTGTTCTAAACTTCAGTTTGCCCAACTGTAAGATGCTGACTCTAATGTCTCCTTTACCAGGTTATTTGAGGATCCACAAGATAATCTACTGAAGAGTTTCACAACCCATGGTAAGCACAAAGTATTGGCTAATACTATGATTGTGGTGGATTTGCAAGTCCACCTGCCTACAGTTTCAGAGGTTTTTTGAAGTGAAATTCACATAACGTAAAACTAACCATTTTAAAGAATACAATTCAGTGGCATTTAGCATATTCACAATGTTATGCAACCATAACCTCTATCTCCAAAACATTTTGATCATCCCAAAAGAAAACCCTATACCCATTAAGCAGTCACTCTCCATTTTCTTCCCCTCAGCCCCTGGCAACCAACAATCTGCTTTCTGTTGCTATGGATTTACCTATTCTGGATATTTCATATAAATGGAATCATATAGTATGTGACATTTTGGGTCTTCTTTCTTTCACTTAGCATAATGTTTTCAAGGTTCATCTATGTTGTAGCTTATATCAGAACTTCATTCCTTTTCATGGGTGCATAGTATTCCATTGTATGTATATGTCACATTTTGTTTACCATCCATCCATTGATGGACAAAGTTGTTTCCACATTTTGGCTATTGTGAATAGTGCTGCTATGAACATTCACGTACAGGTATTTCTTTGAACACCTGTTTTCAGTTCTTTAGAGTATACACCTGGGTGGGGAATTGCTAGGTCATAAGCCTACAGTTTTGACAGCAAAAACCACAGCTCTAGAGGATACAAATTCCCACTACAATCTCCCAAAGCTAGGGACCAGGCTTCCCTCTTCGCTGCATCCTCAGCACCCAGCACAGTGCCTGGCACCTAATGGGCAACCAAGAAATGTTTGTTGAACTCAGCAGAACTGTTGTTCTAGAAATAGAGTGTTGTGTGACGTACTAATGTGCGGAATGAGAGAAAAGATTGTAACCTTTGCCTCTTGGCTCCTGGTCCGCTGTATAGTTCTCTGAGCTGTATTATAAAAATCATGTGTTTACAAATCCTGCATTATAATATGAACACACACACAGACACACACACAGAGCACGTGCGTCCTGGGAAAGCACTTTATTAAATTCAATGAACACTTACTGTGAGCACTTATTGTGAACACATTGTGAGAATTATCACTTAATTCTCCCGCATGTGAATTTCCACTTCTGGACATATTCATTTGTCCGAAATGAGGCCGGATTTTCCTCCTTGCACCTCTTCATCTGCTTCTTCTCCTCCTTTGCCACGTGGTTTCATGGCTCTAAGGAACAGGAGAACTGAGGGTGCCAGCTGTAAGTGTTGCTTCCTACTTAGTGTCTTTTCAAATATTTAAAAAATGTAACAGCCATTCTTAGCCAGCAAGAGGGACAAAAACAAGAGGAGGGCCAGATTTGACAGTGGCAGTCGTTTACCAAACCCTTGCATATACCATACCGTATCGTGCTATTCTGTACTCATAAGTGTTATAATTTTAGAATGAACTTTAATCATATTTTTATGAAAGGGCTGAATGTGTACATTTTGAGAGATAGAAAATACACCTTAGAAATGCTTCTCAGAAATGGATACATCTGGATTACAAAATGTAACCGCATGTGACAGCAGATGACCATGAACGCTGTCCAGACATCACTTGATTCTGAGTCCTAGAAATAGAAATAAAAGAGGAAATAAATACATGCAACTTACAGAATTTAGAGAATGGAGGAAGGGGACGAGTAGTTTTGAGTGGAGACATGAGAATGCGTCCCAGGAGGGCAGACCAGAGGTAAGGAGATGAGAAGTCTGTTAGATGTAAACATCCAGGGGCTGCTTTAACAGGAATGTCTAATGGAGCCAGAGGAACAGAGGCCAGGAGAAACAGATGGACTTGATAAACATCCTAGCTATCAGTGAGAAAAAATACCAGTTTGTTTGAGCTGAAAATAACAAAATTATATGACTTTTTACACTAGCTTTTACATTCTTTGCCTGGAGTGAGATCCAAAGAATCCTATTGGCCTGGAAGAGATTTTAGAAAGAGCATCTTAATGACATACTTTGGTTTTTGCTTTGCTTCAGACCTCTTGATGCCAACTCCCTTTCTCTGTTGGCAGCTCCCGGCAACAGTCGGTCGCTGTGACTTTTGTGAACTTGTTATGGATATGAAATCCCTGCTCTTTAATTTAAGTCCGTGTCCACTAATTTGGTCCTCCACAAAACTGATGAAAAACTGGCGCGCATTCCACACGTTAAGACCTTTCATTTACCTAAAGATTGTCATTAAGCTTCCCTCAGCCTGCTTTTCTCCTGACCAAACAACCCCAAACCCTTGAAGCTTTTCTCATAGAACTAATTGTCCCTCTTTACAACATTTTTGTGTCTTTGGTTTCTTCACCTCCTTTTTTAACAGCAGAAACAAGCAAACCAAAGAAATGTGTTTTCTAGCGAAGTTTGGACTAAGGTACAACACTTAAGAAACAAAACACACAGGAGAGATTTCTTCACCCGCTCCCATTTGACTTGTGGCGTTTCAGCATCTTGCTGGCTTTTTCCCACAGAACTACTCCATTTCCGAGGAATGTTCATTTAGTAAACTGAGTCCACTCCACCCAGGTTGTTTTGTCACCAAACTTGTACCTTGTAATAATCTCGACAACAGCAACAGTAATTGCAGCATCTAACTTCGTTGACCTGTGCTAGCGGCTCACAACCGCCCTGGCGGGAGGTCTGTCGTTATCCACATTTAACAGCGAGGGATCTCGGCTTGAAGAGGTTCAGGCACTTGCCCGAGATGATCCCGTTCGGGCAGGGGGAGGCCTACGTTGCAACCCAGCGGCTGGACCCCTGGGTTCCCATCCACGCTCTAGTCCCTTCTCAGTGCCTATCTGTGGATGGTAATTAATGGTATTTCTTTTCAGACCTAAGTCAACAAAAATCTCTGGCATATAAGAATTTAGTTAGGAACGGTTTATTGCTCAAACAGCTTGGGAGACGTGGCCTTCCCAGCAAACCAAGAGTATACTCTGGGAGAACATAAGAAGGGGGCCGTTTTTAAAAAGGTTTCCTGCCCAGGTTCCCACTCAGGTCCACTTAGGCAACTGAGGGATGCAAGCCTGCTTAGATCTGATTGGTTGGCACAGGGCACAGTTTTATTGATTAGCTCCAGGTAGCTGTTAGGGACTTTTTGTAAAATCAGGAACTTTGGCAGAGTCAAAAGCTTAAGAGCACATTCTGTGGTTTTTCCCAGAACAGGGTACATGATTGCATCCCGGTCACGTCGTGGCCGCTTGACTCCATTTGTTTTCAGGTCCCACTTAGCCACACGGAGCCCATCTTGTTCTCAGGGGTCTTTCTGATTTCATTTTATGCCACACCTATTTACTGAATTTGTGTTCCTCAGCAAACATTCCCTTCAACAACACTCCTAATTTATCAAGGTCGTTTTCAAATTTATGCTGGCTCTTAGTCTGGAGAATTAGCAACTCTATCTAATTAGCATCTGCAGGTTTGTTCGGTATATTTCATTATCTTCATTCCTAATATGGAAGCTTAAAAGTTTAAACTTTAAATTATGGATATGAAAAGCAATAAGGGCTAACATTGTATTCCAGGGACTGTTGTAGGCATGTTACATACCTTAACCAAAGCCCTAAGAGGAGGGTACTATTGTTCATTCCAGTGTTACAGATGGATGTCCAGAGAAGGCACATAACTTGCCCAAGGTCACTCAGCTGAAAGTTTGGCCCCACATCTTTACAAGTGGCCTTAGATTCAAAGAATGTTCTATGCATGTCGTGTTGCCAATTCTCTTTTAAAAAAACAATCCCTTTCTAATCAGGAATTTTAGAAAAAAAATTTAATTGTTTACCAAATGTTATTTATCCGTTTTCTTGCTAATGGTAATTTAAGTTTCTAACCTTTTGCTATCACAAAAAAATGCTTCCTCTAAAATTATTGTTTATTTTTCATTGCAGGAGAGTGAGGAAGGATATATACAGTATGCTGCCATTTGCATAGTTTAACATATGCAAAACTGTATTACACATTGTTTTGGGAGACACGAGTATGTTGTAAAGGAGGAGAACTAGCGAGGGCATGTCAATGTCGGGGTCGTGGTTATCTAGCGGGTAGAGATTGGGGAGGGGACACAGGAAGCTTTGAGCATATTTGTAATTTTTTTCTTAGGCTTGGTAATGATTACACGCAGCTGATTTTTATATTATTCTTCTTTTTGAATGTTTGAAATTTTCCTAATTTTTAAAAAAAGATGCCAAAGGAAATTAAATATGAATATGTATAACAGCAGGAAAAACACTGATAGTCAGGAGACCTGATTTCTAGACCTTGTTCTGCAACAAACCAGCAGTTGAAGTTGAGCGAGCTGCTTGATCCGGGACTTCTTCCTCAATCAAAAAAGGAAAGCATTTCATTCAAACAGGGGTCAGCCAACTATGACCCCTTGTTTTTGTGAATAAAGTTTTATTGGAACACACCCACGCCCATTCGTTTACATATTGTTTATGGCTGCTTTCATTCTGCAATGGCAGAGTTGAGCAGTTGCGGCAAAGACCATATGGCCTGCAAAGTCTAAAATATTTACGATCTGGGGCTTTACAGAAAACATTCGCTGACCCCTCCAGTAGAAAATCAACCTCCTTCAGCTCTAATATTTAGTCATCACAGGGTATAGAAGGATATCCAAGACTTTTGCATCCATGGTGGATCACGGACTCCAGTCTTCCACACAAACAAGTCACTTTAAATAAGCATGTAAATACAGAGAAGATAGAAGAAACCTTAGAACTTGGAAGTCATACAGCAAAACCCATCACTATTGTTCTGGGCACAGACATCTTCCCCTGAAAAGAATACCCTCGAATGGAGTGAAAGGAAAGTCCATAGACGCCAAACAGATTCTAAGACTTTCGAGATGGTATGTGTTGTGTGATTACTACACAGTTTATAAAAGGTTATGCTTTGTGGATTTTACGGAGATATTTTAGAAAATGAGTACCTGATCTTTGAATAAAATTTCTCATGTGAATAGAGGACTCATTCCTCTATTGAGAGCAATTGACCCACTGAAAGAGCAATACAAAATGGTGGTCAAGAGCAGGAATTCAAGAACCAGATAGCAAGGACTAGAATTCTGGCGTACACCCTTTCTGTCTGTGCTTACTTGGCAATTTAGCCTCAGTGTCCTCATCTCTGAAATGGAACCATGCTAGTATGTACCTCATTGGGTTGATATGAAAACGACATGATATCATTCATGGTACAGTATTTAGCATAATGTTGAATAAATGTTAGCCATTATTAACCAGACATATTTAGGACACAATACAAATTCTGAAATGGGTTTAAAAACACAGCTTCTAGTACCTGCTTTAAGGACTAACAAAAGATATGGGAGAAAAGAGGAAGGTAGAAGGCAGTTTAAACATATCTGTACCAGGTAGAACACATGAAGCAAGGTTGCCATATGGCAGTGGCATCCGGGAGGCACAAAAGGAAAGCATCGTGGCATCCTGAAATGAAGCCCATTATCCGGAAGTGTTTGGACAGCCCCTGCCTGTCCCATCAAGAAAAGCACAAGGACCTCTTCCTGCCTTCAGGGTCTAATACAAAATCATGACATTGACACCTAGCCAACTAGTAGTCATTGGAATGAACACAGGCATAAACAGGCAACATCACATAAAGTGTTCACAGTGTGACTTAGCTTAGCTTAGGGCAGCTTACTTAGCTGCCCCAGACCTTCATTTCCCACTGGGCATCACCGTCCACCAGACATATCGTACAAGCCACTACTAGTGGCTTAAATTTTCTACTAGTCACATTAAAGAAAGTAAAAAGAAGTAAATAAAATTAATTTTTAATAATATACAGTATTTAATCTAATGTATACAAAGTAATATTTCAACATGTAAGCAATATAAAAATATACTAACGACATATCTTAAATTCTTTCTTTCATCATAGGACTTCAAACTTGGTATGTATTTTACAGTTTCAGCATATGTCAATTAAGAATCCAGCAGGCTTGGGGCTGGCCCAGTGGTGTGGTGGTTGGGTTCAGCAGGCCAGGTTCATGGGTTCAGATCCCAGGTGTGGACCTACACACTGCTCATCAGGCCATGCTGTGGTAGCGTCCCATATCCAAAGGGAGGAAGATTAGCACAGATGTTAGCTCAGGGATAATTTTCCTCAAGCAAAAAGAGGAAGATTGGCAACAGATGTTAGCTCAGGGCCAATCTTTGTCACCAAAAAAAAGAAACACTGCAGGCTCCATAGCCACATGTGGGTTGCAGCTACCATACTGGACCATGTTGGTCGAGAACATACTTAGCTTTTAGAAAACCATTGGTCCTAAAACTACACTTTAGGGACGGGGACAATGGCAAGGGTGAAAGCTATATGCCGTTGCTCCATATATGGAGACTTAAACCACACCAGTAAATGATCTTGCCCTCTAGTAGAAAAGTAAGACTCTAAGCTTGGAGCCCAAGTAGGACTTCTGTCAAGAGAAGGTTCCCACAAAGAGACATAAAAGAGGCTAATATTAGATTAACAAATGTGATTTCAGCAGAAGAAATTGAATTGGTTGCCCTTAAAAAAGGGTTGTTAGGTTTTCCTTGATTTCTTATATCAACATTTTGTAATTTAGCAAAAATCTCTATAAGAATGTTCATAGCCAAAACCTGGAAACAACCCAAAATGTCTTTCAATGAGTGAATGGTTAAACAAACTATGGTATGGCCACCGCATGGAATACAACTCAGCAATGAAAAAGAATGAACTCTTGAGACAGGTTACAATTTGGAGGGATCTCAAGGGAAATATGCTCAGTGAAAAAAGTCCATCTCCAAAAGGTTGCATATGGTATGATTCCATTTACACAACATTTTCAAAATAACAAAATTATAGAGATGGAGAACAGATTAGTGGTTGCCACAGGGCAGGGGTTGGTGGAGAAGTTGAATGTGGGTACAAAGGGGTAGCATGAGAAAGTCTTGTGGCAATGGCACAATTCTGTATCTTGACTGTGCTTGTGGTTACACAAATATACCTATGCGATAAAATTGCATAGAACTTTACACAGACACAAATGAATGTTTATAAAGCTGGTGAAAGTGGAAGAAAGTGCTGTGGACTGTAGCAACGTTAGTTTCCTGGTTTTGATAGCATCCTGTGGTTATGTAAGATGTAACCATTGGGGGAGGAGTACATGGGATCTCTCCGTACATTTTTTTTTTTGCAACTTCCTATGAATCCTTAATTATTTCATTGTTGGGTTTTTCTTAAAGAAATCATTAATACATTGCATATTATAAAATTTTTCCTGATTGTACTCTGGAGGAAGAGTTGGAGAGGACCAAGAAAATGGTGAACCAAGTAACAGCAATGGGCATGGAAAGAGGTGAAGAGATAGAACAGCTATTTAGAAGTTGAAACAGACCAGACTTGATAGGACAGACGAGCATAGCGAGCAAGTGTTCAGACTGCTGGGTTCAAATCCTGGGTCTGCCACCGAGAGGGAAATGTACTTCCTCCTCTTGGACCTTAGCTTCCCTCTCTGCAGGGTAGCAGCAATAATAGTACCTGCTCACAGGATTATTATGAAAGATAAACAAGTTAATTCACTAAGTTCTTAGAACAGTTCCTGGCACATGATAAGTGCTCAAAAAATATTGGCTATTATTACTATGGAGTGTAAAAGCTCAAAATTAGAAACAATACAATTGTTCATTTGACAAAAAGTACATCCAAAAAAAAGGTCTTTAATAAAAGCAAGACCTGCTTGGCAAAACCCAGCCTTACCCATAGCAGCTCCAGCAGAAAAGCCAAGAACAAAGGACTGGCAGGTAGCGTAGTGGTTGGGGTCACACACTCCACTTTTGTGGCCCAGGGTTTGCAGGTTCGGACCCCGGTCACAGACATGTGTACCACTCATTGGGCCATGCTGTGATGGTGTCCCACAAGCAGGATGGAGGAAGATTGGCAACAGATGTCAGCTCAGGTCCAATCTTCCTCACCAAAAAAAAAAGAAAGAAAGAAGGAAAAGAAAAGCCAAGTACCAGCTTCTCAGAAGCCCAGAGAAAAAGGAGAGAAGTGCCAAAGATCTGTTTCTCAAATCCAGCAATCAACACAGGGGCACAAGGAGAGAAATGATTGGTTTTGTGCAAACCAAACCAATTCTGATCCCAGACTGCCATGCTACAGCTCCAGGGGTTTAATATCTTCCAAATCCAGAGCGTGTTTCAGCCTTAATGAGCCAAGTTGTAAGTTGCTCATCACATGATGATGCAATACCTAATTTAAAAAGCCACAGTCATGTCGTGGCAGGGAGGGGCAGTTATGAAATCTATACGATGTGATTGCTTTCCTGCTTTCATTAAAGCCACAACTCACAATTAATCTGTTTGTTTTTACGCACTTTATTCTTTCAGAGTGTATGTTAAAACACTGCTTTTTATTTGTGCCGTCATTTTCCTAATGGTAAAACATTGGTAGAAACTGGATTTGAGGCTGAAAATGTTAATTTAGTTAAAACTAAACCCTGAAACTTTGCACAAGTAATGAAGTTTGCATTTTTTTGATCTGTACACTTTCTGACCACAAGAGGGCTTCCTTCACGGCCAGTAGTAAAAACCAGCAGAGTAGTCTTTAATCTGGAATTTACAAATATCTTACAAGGGAAAAAGAATTGAAAACCGAGCCCCCGCTCCCCGTAGCAAGGCTTAACTGGGTGTACAGTTTTGTAAAATGTGGAATTTATTGAAGAAGCTCTGTGATATATACTTCAAAGCTCAGTTTCTTATTTTTAAATTTGGCATTCCACCTGATGGAAAGCAGCCAACCACTTATAAACCGTGTTCATGATTTCATTTCCCAGTTGGTGAATGAAGTAGGGCCAAGTGCCGTCTTTATTTCTCTTAGTTTTATTATTAACATCTAGAGCTCAGCATACTGCTCTGGTTCAATAGGAGCTCTACAGTCAATGGCTCCTTATTCATTATTTAAGATAATCCTGTCATGCTAGGAAGTGAATTTCCCTAAGTATACCCCCCACGCCCATGCCAAATCCTGTTTATAGATTTCAGTCCATTTGGTTGTAGAGTAAATGTTTTGGAAGAAAGGCTCATAGTCCTCCTGAGATGGAACCCAAAGTTTTAGACAAAGAGAGTTGAGAGCCCAGGTTCCTAGAATACTGGAAGAGCAAGTTCTTAACGGGCATGTAGACTTTGCAGCATATTCTTGTTGTCAGGATTTGCCTTGTTCACCCTCAAATCTCCCGGGATTGCCCTCACTCCTCATATGCCACTCCTAAAATTTAGGTCCCGTTCCTCTATTATCTGACTGTTGATAACAGCTGGTAGAGCTAAACCACAATCCCTCCGCGCCCACTAAGAGGGAAATTGCCGTTATTTATTGATTCATTGCTCACTTTGCAGAACTCTCTATATTCTATTAAAATTTTGCGAAGCACGTGAAAATGACACAAAGAGTACCTATTTTTTGTTAGCTGTCAGTCCCAATGTTTCTGGTGAACCCAAGTGAAAGAGATTTCCATGGAATTCTTTTATTTGTTTTTCTTAATTTGAAAATAACGTTGAGAGCCAGATCAGTGAGTATTCTCCACTTCTATCTTTTGTAGGACAGAAATAGAATTAACTGTCCGTGCCCGCATATTCACCTTCTTTGTGAGAAAGATGCAGCAACTAGCACCTTCTCTTTCTCTGGCCTTGCTCTGCCTCCCAACTCCAAGAAGAGAGGAAGGCACCAGGAGACTTGAGAATCTTGAGCTCCAGGTTTGAGGCCCTCATCTTCCATCACATGGGCTCTGGGACCTTATCATATACTAGTTCTTTGATATGTGAAATAAAGCAAATACATAAAATTATCTTGGCTATATAATTTCTAAAGCTTGTCTCAGTACTAACTTAAAACTAAGACAGTTTGTGCTATGCACAGTCCAACAATTATTGGGTCTTCCTGGAAAATCAAAGCCCTACACCAAATTCTCTTCTCATGTGATTACGAGGAATAATTTGTGCTGAAGATCAATCTGAGAACCTCAGCAAGTATCTAGAGGATGTGCTCTTTTTTAAGCATAAGCATATGACTAGCATAAATCCACTAGGCACCCCCCAAAGGTACACAGTTGGAGAGATGGCCCCAGAAAGAGTGGAGTTTTGGTGTTTGCTATCACCAAGGGAACATTCGAGTTTCCCAGTCAAGTTCAGTCCCATTTAAGTGAGAAAGGTCGGAGTTTGTTTTTCTGCTTGGCCTGACTTTCGTGGGGGTTTGATGAGTGTATTTGTTTTGTGTGGTCCTGTGTGCAGGGTGTCATTTCTTAGAGCCTATTGATGCCATCTCGAAATACAAAGTGGGACGCCATTGAAGCTCCTGCTGCAGGAACGTTGAACACTGTATAAGCCACATCTTTATGCATAACATTAGATCACGATGGGCCACATCTACAGTTGTAGCTGTGAGGATGCTGGGGACAATCTCTCTCCTGTGGCTTTCTCTGGCCTTGTCTTCTGACAGAGCCCTTCTTGGCATGGCCGAGGTCTTGCATGGTGGGAAGCGAGGGCAGGGAGTGTATCAATCACTCTATTCTGGACTGCTTGCTTTTCTTCCGTAAAGTCTATGAAGTCTTTTTTTTTTTTTGGCCATTTGTGCTTCTAGTTGCCTGGTCAACCCTCTGAGGAGCTGTTGCCAGGTTGGAATCGTTGGGGAGGGGACAGAACTGGTGCATAGTGAAGGAGAAGGAGCTGCTGATGGGACGAGGGAGCAAGATAAATGCCTCCCTGTCCGACGTTCCAAGCTGAGAGTCTGTTATATTAAGGGGCCAAAGGGGACTCAGCTTTGGAACGTCCTCAAGGTCACCCAAGGGACTAGGTGGCACTCTGACACAGGACCCCAAAATTTTCTGAAAAAGTATTTAGATAGGGAAAGTAATAATGATTTATTCCTAGGATTCTCAACTTTGCAAGAGAAATAGCCATTTTTATTTCGATGGGTCCTTAAGTAGACACAGGAGAGTAAAATGATTTGCCAATGACAGAAAGTCTGCTAGAAATTCAAGTGTTTTTATCTTGTCACTTATTTTCTTTAAAAAGAAATATACCTGCTTTCTTTGCAATAGGCTGTGGTTTGTCATGTTTGTGAGATGTGTTTTCTTATTGGATCAAGAGTTTGCTAGGATGGGGAAAAAGAGGCTTGGGGAACACTTTAAACTCAACTTCAACAGTTAGGGTTATTAATTCTCATGAAGGCAAATATTTATTTAAGGAGCTGATTCATTATATTATAACATTATGAATCAACATCAACGGCTGTGTATAGGGAGGAAGTATGGAGAATTAGTAATGAAAGAGTTGGAAGGAGAAGGGGCTGACAGGAGAATTAGTAATGAACAGGGTCGGAAGGAGGTGGGGCTGAGAGTTATTAAGCACTGAGTGTTGATAGACATTACTTCATTTAGTCCCAACCACAGGTAAATACCATATCTCCATTTAATAGATGTGGAAACTGAGGCACGGTTACATGATAGATCAGGGATCAGAACCTAGGTTGGTCTAAGGAAAGATTCTTTCCTGTTCCACACACTATAATGGAAAGAAAACTGGGCTTCCATATAGGGAAGGGGTGAGGGAACTGGTCTGAGTTTTAAACCCATGTCTGCTACAGTTGATTGTATGGCCTTACTAAGGCCTTAGGAAAAATCACTTGATTTATCTGGGCCTCAGTTTCCCGAAAGATTAAGGTCCTTAGCCTCAGGCAAGGTGCAAACTTACCACTTTTTTGGAGAAATAACATTTATTCTGCCCACTTTGGTAACTCAAACCAACCTAGGATGATTCAGCAGTTTTCAAGACCTTATTCTCCCTCATGTCAGTGCCGGAAAGGGGAGTCCTCTGGGGCACTGGGATCTGGTCAGGGACGAGTGAAGATGCAGCAAGTGTGCTTGGATAGAAACGAGCTTTATCCTGCTGATCTCAAGCACTGTCCACTGACTAATTAATTGAGGCATAATTTGAAGACTGTGAAACGCGCCCGTCTTTGTGGTTCACTGGGGTTTGACAATTGCATACACACATGTAAACAACCACCCAAATCAATTTCAAAAACTTTTCAACATCCCAGTGAGTTCTCTTGTGCCCCTTTCCAGTCAATTCCACCTCCTTCTTACCCAATAAAGCAAGCACCGTTCTGGTTTCTGTCGCCATGGATTAGTGTTCCCTGTTCTAGAACTTCATACATGTGAAATGCTTTGTGTGAATCCATTTTCAACGCCAGAGGAACAACTATGGCTCCAGGAGGTAGATGGCAAGTCCTATCAAGAAGGCCAGAGGGGACATCAAAATCTGTTTCTTCTTTCCAAGAAGCTTACAAATTCCTTGAAAACGGAATCTGGTTCTTTGAAAGGGTCTTTCAATACGGTACACATATTACTTCCTCAATTCGTATTTATTTAATTAGGTGATACTTTTACATCCTCTGCATTTGTCCTTCGTTTATACATTTATTCATTCAACAAAAATTGATTATTGTCCACCTATATGTCCCAAGACTATCTAGGTGGTGGGATTAGTTACAATTAAGGTGAACAGAGGGCCGGCCCTGTGGCTGAGTGGTTAAGTTTGGCTGCCGTGCTTCAGTGGCCCAGGGTTTTGCCAGTTCGAATCCACTCATCAGGCCACGCTGAGGCAGCATCCCACACGCCACAATTAGAAGGACCCACAACTAAAAATATACAACTATGTACTGGGGGGCTTTGGGAGAAAAAGGAAAAATAAAATCTTAAAAAAAAAAAGATGCACAGTTTGTGTCCTCTGGGGCTCACGTTGTGGTTAGAGCAATAAATAATAAATGCCTACAACAGAATGTGTGGGACTATTTGTGAAGGCGGTGGATTCTACGAAGAAATGAACTAGCGTAATAGAGGAGAGGGCAGGCGGCCTCATATGATGCTGGGTTAATGGACAATTTTCTATCACACTTAACCTACTACCAGTTGCAAGAGGCAGGATTAATATTGTTCTGTCAGCGGAAGCATGAACCAGAGTTTGAGCCTCAAGGCCACGTTTCATTACTTATCACTTTATTTATTGATGGCCTACTATGTGCCTCACACAGTTCAATACTGGGACAACAGAAAAAACAACGAGGCATAGACTTCATCCTCCAGGAGTGTATTTTTAGGAGTTACATTGTCATTGTGCTTTGAAAATGAAGTTGTTTCTCCATTGTCATAGTGCATATAAAAAAAATTAGCGCATCTCATCTACATTTTGATAAGTTTTCACGAGTCACATCTCAAGCCGCTTAGAATGGGGCTCACGGGGCAGGTTTTGGAGGAGTGTAAGGAACTGCTCTGCTGGACAAAGGCAAAAGGCATTTCTTTCCTGCAACGTTCCAGGCACCGCACGGGGCTCTCAGTCAGTTCACTGTCAGCAGAGGCTTAAGAAAATAGACCGCACGCAAGAAGGCGTACTTTTGGGAATTTGACAGCTCCTCGAAAACGCGGCCTAAAGTGTCCCAAGTTAATAAAAGCAACACTACCCATCCCCCCAACACACACACTCTCTCTCTTTTTCTCTCTCTCAAGTTTAACCACTGTAGCTACCAGGGGACAAAAGGTTTCAGATGGGTTCCACAGATGAATGTTTGATATCATGGGACAGCACAGAGCCAGAACAATCGACTCCTCTTCGGCCAAAACTTTCCCATTAGCGTGTATCAGAAATGTGCAGGCTCTGATTGCAGAATAAGTAAACAGGACATAATGGGTTTTCAATAAATGCGGCTGAGCCAGACTCCAGGTCTGTTTGGAGAGGTTCGTTTGACGCGCAGAGCCAGCGGGGGGAATTGAGGACAGAAAGGTAAAGAGAGTTGAAGTTCGGGAAGGAAAGCTGGTGCATTGGGCTGGGTGGTGACCACACGCAGACCACTGAGGGGAGGCTCCTCTGATTGGACAACCCGAGAATCTGTCACGAGGCCTTTGTCTGGAATGTCCCGGTTTAATTGTCAGAATATTTAGAAAGTTTGAGGGAGGAGGGACTCAGAGAGGTCTTGGACTCCTTTTTTCTGTTACGTTTTGTTAAAAAAAAAAAAAAAAAAAACAAAGCAAAAAACCCTGAAGCTGAGCACAGTAAAGGGCCTAAAATGCCTCACCTGGTGAATCAGAACTCGATCTGGGTTTTCTAACCTGCTTTGTCTCTCCGCTGCTTTCCTGCATGCACAGCCATAGGGCTCAACTGAGTGGAATGCATTTGGCAGGAAGAAATTTTAAAAAGATGTTTATGCTTTAATAGACTGAAATTGGTTTCAATCATTTCTCGCTGATTTTAACCAGAAACAAATTAATTTATGTGTACATTAGAACTTATTTTAACTTAGATTTTCTTAAGACATGGAAAGCTGAGCCATGGAGCAAAAGAGAGCCCTCGCCACAGTTGAAACTCAGGGGGGACTCCCTCCTCTAAAGCCTGGACCAGCTCCAGACTAGACGGACCTGGGAGCCTCTAGTTGGCCTTTCTGTTTCCCGGGTGTTAACTTTCCACTAACAAGTTAATAAAATAACCAACAAAGGTCTGACACATTTGGCACACAATCCAAACATTTTTCCCTCAGTGCTCCGGTGTCCTGGTCACGTTCCCCAGAAGCAGAGCCTAAGACCGGGATCCCGGTGCTTGTGGTTTACTGAGGGAGTCCCCTTCAGGAAAAACATGCAAGGGAGCATTTTAGTTTGCTAGAGCTGCCATGACAAAATGCCACAGAGTGGGTGGCTCACTCAACAGAAACTGATTTTCTCACAATTCTGGAGGCTGGAAATCCAAGATCAAAGCGTTGGCAGGGCTGGTTTTCTCCTAAGGAAACCTGTCCTTGGCTCACAGATGCCTTCGTCTTGCTGCCTCTTCACGTAGTTGTCCCGCTGTGTGTGGGCTCCCCTGGTGCCTCTGTGTGTGCCCTCTTCTTATAAGGACAACAGTCACATGGGATTAGGGCCCATTCTAACAGGCCTCATTTTAACTTAATTGCCTCTTTAAAGGTCCTGGGGTTGAGTCTTCAGCATATAAAACTTGAGGGAACACACTTTAGTCGATAACAGGAAGTGAGAGAAGCAAGACAAGGAAGAGGAAGGAGGGGAGACAAGATGTGGTCTCCTGTAAAGTCTAGTCTTAGGCTAGTCCATTGGATGAGTGGGTCGAGGAACCATCAATCAAACCACAGAGTTGTCCCACCTTGAATTAAGGATGCTGGGTCTTTCCATCACCATATCTGTTAGTTCACTGGCCAGCCCTCAGCTTGTGTCTGGTGGGGAGAGATCTTCAAGTATCTGCCCAGGCATCTCCAGACAAAACAGCTCCTGTGAATCAAGACCATTTTCCTGGAGACGGTTATACAGCTGTAAATCTCTAGCCACTCGAGCGCTTATGTAGTTGGAGGATGGCACCCCCACACAAAGATGGCCTGGGCAAGGCACCAACATGATCATCGACACAGGTCTTCCAGGGTTCCTCTATTTATTATGGAAGCTCATCAGTCTTCTGTCTTGATTAGTTAAAGCCCACCCTTCCAGGTTCAACACAGGACATGAGAGGGCTGCAGCGGGAGGGAACAAGAAGGTCTGACCGCTTCCTTCCCTCAGCACATGTACCACCATCAACCCAGTTACCCACGCCTGAATCCTTGACTTCCAGCCAACCACTACATTTATCAGCCCTAACTCTTCATTAGCTTTCAATTCCATCTTCTTTCCATTCTCATGGCCATTGCCCTAGTCCAAGGAACTGTTTTTTTCTCATCCCTATTTCTACAGTTTCTTCTCAGATCTCTCTGCCTCTAATCTAAACTCCATCCAATTCTCCCACAGCAACCAAATGTGAATTGCTCATATTCAACCAAATGTGAATTCCCCACTCAACACCCTATGATACCTCCCTTAGCTATGGAGATAAGGTCCAGTCTTTAATGTGATTCACAGTGTCTTCCCCAATATGGCTGCTGCCTCCTGCCTCAAACCACCCCACACGCCTCATTTGTAACATCCCAAGCGTAGTCAGCTTCTTTTCATCTTTGGACTTACAGCATCCTTTCTCAGCAGACCGTTTACCCCGCACTCTGCCCAGCGCTTCCTCCAAACCCCGACCATCAGACACAGCTCTTAGGACACTTTTTCTGGGCAGCCTCGCCTGACCTCCGTATTTAGTGGGTCGGCTCTGCTGTGTGTTCCTTTGCTCTGGCACTGACCACACTCAACTGCCATAGGGTGTTTAATGGTCCATCTCCCTTACTAGACTACCAGCTCTCTGAAGGCAGGGCGTGAATCTATCTCGATGGTCATTATTCCGCCAACCTTATGTCCCTGTTCTGCTACTTCCTATTGTGGGACCTGGGGAAATTGTAACCTTTCTGTGTCTCAGTTTCCTATTTGTAAAATGTGAATAATATAACACAACATTCCCCATTGTTTGGAGGATTAAATGATTGAATATGCATGTAGGAGGTAGTATACAGAACAGTGTTTGGTGCATAGTAAGTACATGGGAGGGTTGGCTCTTATTATTTCCATCGCTAGAAGACAGAGTGGTCGCAGCAGTAGTTTTAGTATCTCCAGCACCGAACGGAATGCTGGGCTCATAAGAGAAGAGAAGCTGAAGGTGCTAGAAGTGGCCAGGAAGCCAGTTTGGATTAATATCACCTTCATCATTTCTCCTGACAGTTTCACAGATGGTGAAACCAGGGGCATGTGGGATCCAAGTTTCGATCCTATCTCTGGCTTTACTGGCCTCCAAGGCAAATATTTAATGTTAGTTTACAGTTGACACTAACAGTGTACGTTAGTATTGGATAAGAGCAAGAAAACAAAAATCTTCTCATCGGAAGAGTTGATTAGTTTACAAGGAACCGCGATAGTTACACCTGCAGTTAATAATTTCACAGGGTGAAAAGGCAGCGTGGGAATATTGGCTAATTCTCATGGAATCCCTGCTCACCTAGCTGTTTCGTTAAGTAGAGTGCAGCCCACAGGAAACTGAGCCATATAACTGCATCTTTCCTGTGGCCCCAGGGAGGCCAGCCATCCCCTAGCCCTGCTCGTGCCACCTGTGAGCACTTTCCTTCAACATCCGATCAACTCAGTCCCGCAGCTGGCCTGCTGACTCACTGGCCGCTGGCATCCCTGCAGAACCACCTCACCCTTCTCTGGGGCTCCTCTCTCCTCCTTTTCTCCCGCCCCTTCCTCCTCCACACAGCCCACCCTCGGGCACAGAACTTACAGAGTTACCCTTTGCCAAAATGCCAGGAACAGTCAGCAGATGATTGAAACATCTTTCACACTGAACATGTCTGGGCCCATAAATCCACAGCTAGAGCATTTTAGAGTTGGCCACCAAGCCATCTCCTTTCCATCAATGCAAAGGCACGAATAACAGAACTTTTTAAATACAATTCCACGCGCTTCACATTTTTCTCAATGTTGTTTCTATGCATCTCGTTTCTTTCTCTGCTTTCAGTCACCCTCTTTGCCTCTGTTTTGCTGTGTTTTTTTTTTCTTTTTTCTTTTTCTCCCCTATTCTGGTCTTTCTGCTTGAATTCTGATCTCATTTCCTGTTTCCTCTAAGGTTGTGATGCTATTTGAACACCTACCCAGAATTCAACAGAAAGGGATAAAAAAGCAGAAGGAATCAGACCGCAGTAAGTAAGGCTGCCCACCCTGAGAACACTGTTCCAGAGAGGTCTGCCACTCACCCAATGCTCACAGACACAGGAACATGAGTCATCAATGAGACACTGTTACCACCCGCCTTTCTCCCCCAAGCCTCCCTAAAAAAAAGGAGGAAATGGCCTCTGACATTGGGATGTATGAACAAGAGTTCCACACACGGCAGAAAGCATGAGAACTTCTGCCACAGACTTCCGCACTGGTTATAGGATGCTGGCCTCATGTTTGGTTTTCAAACCTCAAATCTAAAGAAAATGTCACTTGAAGTATGATTTGTTGTGAGCAATATAAAGGCTGATTCAGAAGGAAAAACAAAGCCCAAATAGAACTACTGTTATATGACTTCTATGATTTTTTAAATAATTATAATTTTTTAAAGGGATATTTGGCCATTGAAAGAAGGAAAATGAAAAGAGCTATAATTGCCTTTAAAGCGCATAAAGTAATATTATGGAAGAAAAAAGTTCAATTCACCACATTGGTCAATAAAGCTGGAATGAGATGTAATTAAGCTTGTTCAAAGAAAAGTTTGATTGACGATTACAAAAAACTCTAATTATGGGGAAAGGAAAGACGATTCTTAGGCAAATCTGATAAAGGAGGTTACAAACTTGCGAATCCTGCGGATTGAAATGAGAAACCCAACAATTAGAGATGGTTAGGACAAAACAACATCATTCCTGGGGGTTGGCCCCATGGCCGAGTGGTTAAGTTCGCGCATTCCGCTGCAGGCTGGCCAGTGTTTCGTTGGTTTGAATCCTGGGAACGGACATGGCACTGCTCATCAAACCATGCTGAGGCAGCGTCCCACATGCCACAACTAGAAGGACCCACAATGAAGAATATGCAACTATGTACCGGGGGGCTTTGGGGAGAAGAAGGAAAAAAATAAAATCTTTAAAAAAAAAATCATTCCTAAAATGAATAGGCTTCATTCCCTGGTAAAAAGGACCTAGAGCCAGCTTTAAAATCTCTAGCCATGTTCTTCCCAGACATTTCAGACCTGTGTGAGTGAATATGAGCGGCAAGACTAGCCCTCAACTTACTCTACTCTATCTGTAACTCATCAGAGAAAAGGATCCTGAAGCTTGTCTTCTCCAAGCTTTGATCCCCAGGATGCCAAACGAGATATGCTAATAATTTGTTCAACATCTAGAAAGTCATCCTGGGAAAAATATGATTTTAAGCAAATTGCAAATAGAAAGGACTAGAAATGATTAGAGACTCAGTCTATAACTATAAAACCCATCTGTGGTTAAAAACTATTTTTCTGTTTCTTTTTATTCCACCAGCAATCTAGAAAGAATTCATTTTTATTTGTTATTCAGAAAACGTTAGCATTAGGAATTGATACACTGAAGCACGTTGCTTTTTCTGGTCCTCTCTGCTGATGGGAGAGGACAGGCTACACACCCTGCAAGGAGGACGCCTCCAAACCTTGAGCTGATATGCACCAGCTCCTGGCCAACAGCCGTTCTGTGCAACCACATCTCCTGCTTCCAGGACGTGCCATTCCCATCTCTCTTGCTGAAGAAAAACACACTTTTCTGGAATTGGCTGTAAACTGGCATTTGCCCTACTTGTGTCCTATAGAATGAGAAAACCTGTTTCAGAGAACAAGAAGTAAATTCTCCCAAAACAAACTCTTTAAAGTAAGCAGTGTGTGTGCCTTGGTTATAGACCACAAACCATGAAAGGGCATATCCATGCGTGAATTGGCAGTTCACTGGGTCTTGTAATTCTCACCAGGGAGGCAGGCTAAGCAAACCAATTAACTAATTAAACCAATTAACCAAATGTGTAATTAACCTTGAGAACAGAGATGTCAACAGAAGCACAATAAAGAATTTACCCACCTCTTGAAATTGCTTGGTGGTTTTAAGCCTTTTAATTTTCTGTCTTAAAGGCATATTCACAAAGTGAAAATATTCTCTGGGCATAGGATTAGTGGCCAAGCAATGTCTTCATATAGATGGGATGGAATCAAGCCCAGAGCAGTGCTTCCCATCTCAGCTACAGTCCACTATCCGTAAGTAAATACACAGGAATTTTGGAGAACATCGTCCACAAAACATCAGCCACAACACATCATGGTCGTTTCTTTTGAGAACATACATGTCCATTATGAAGAACAGGGAATAGCTAGAAATTTCCAAAACAGCCCTTTTTAGAAGACAGTCAATCACCTAGTAATTCAAATAATTGATTCTAGGAAGAAAGGAATCAAGAAAGGGATGACTAAATGTTTGTAGAGAAACAAACATATAGATGTGGGGAACAGATTGGTGGTTACCAGGGTAGGGGTGACAAAACAGGAAAGAGGCGCATGTGTTTGCTGATGGATGGTAATGGACTTTTAGTGATGAATACGATGCAGTCTATACAGAAGCCAAAATATAATGATGTACACCTGAAATTAATGTAATGTTATAAACCCATGTGACCTCAATAAAATTTAAAAAAGAAAAATGTTTGTGAAGTTTGATCTGTACACAGAAATCCCTGGGAAAGATGAGCTTGTGCAACTGTACAAACACCTTGCTCCATGCAATTCTGACATGTGGAAATTCGTCTTTGCCAAAACAATAAATAACGTCTGGCCACAATTACTTTTAAGTAACTCACCTCATAAAATTTTGGTTTTCAAGTAGCTTCAGGAATGTTATTTAGAATTAATGATGTCAAAGACACTAAGCTAAGCCCATTGCCTTTAAGTAGCTTATAATTAGGGCTGGTGTGAAACTCAGAAAAAAAAGTAACCAACGAAGAATTATATGTTAAACAGCAACTAGATAATACAGACTACAGTCAAATATCTAATGACTGAGTAAGGCAGATTTAGACTTAGACCATTACTCATGCCATTTCAGAGAAACTGAAGTCATGATGGAGAGGTAGACACAATCAAATCATTAAGAGGGGAAGTGAAAGCTACAGTATTAGGAAATGTGAAGCTTATCAGGAGAATAAATATGTATGTGAAGTCTCATACTGGATTTTCCTGTTTCTCTTTCACAAAAGAGGTTTTCAACATTGACCTTGGGCAAGATCAAAGCTCACCAGGGCTAAGTCAGCACACTTTTTCTAATCCTTAAGTAAAAAGATACACTTGTGAACAGTAACGCTCAGCCAAGCTCACAGAGTCTCCACGTAATCAAGGACTTAAAGTGTAATTTATAAGCAGGCAAGAATGTTTAAGGAATCGTGTTTCATTCACTAAACCAAGGGTCCCATTCCCGCTCCACTGCAGAGCAAGCACTTGGTATCACTTCAATTAACCTCTCTGGGCCTCTGTTTCCTCATCTGAAAAAGTGAAGGGGTTTTGGAATAGGAAATCTCTTTGATTCCTCTTATGACTCGAATAAATTGTTTTTCTTTTCTACCTCTAGAGGATGAGACTACCTGACAGAAAACAGTTCCACTTCTAATGTTTTGGATCCACCAGATCCCTGAAATTTGGGTATGAAAAGCTGTTCTTAAGCTAAAGAGATAGCATTTCCTCGAGAATAATTGCCAGTCTCCTTGAAACTTTAGCCAGGAAACTTATCAAATAAGCCACCTACATCCAGACTGCGGTTGAGTCCAAGAAAGTCAAACCCAATGCCTCATGGGAATTCAGAATTACAGTTGTTGGTCAAGTTGAGAGTAAAGAATGTGAATTTGTTTTCTGAGATTCTTCAAGGCCATGTGAGCTGGGGCTCAGTGTTCTTTAAATCATGTTGAAGAAAACAAACTTCTAGACAGAGTTATGTATCATGTCTGCAAGGCCGTATACTGCTAAGTGATGGACTGGTCCCCTCTCAATACGTTCTTGTTTATCTCTGCTTTGAACCCAAAACAAACTCTTATCCACACAGACTGAGCCTTGGGGATAGGTGGTCATTGTAGGAGGCTGAATTCTAATTCTAAGTAAGGTGCTTCATACAATAAAATAGTTTTTATGTTGTCTACCTCTATGCAAATGAAGTGTATTAGTACTGACATGGCATGGATTTGTTAATAACTGTAACATTTTATACATTATTAATATTAAATGTAAGATGTTAAAATGTTTTCTTAATTCCAGCGGATAAATTCTAAGGCTGTCAGTAAAGAGATGAAAAGTAAGGACAAGACAACAGCATTTAAGTGTATGAAAATATGGCTTAGTCCATTCGGGCAGCTATAGGTGACTTATAAAGGACAGAAACTTATTTCTCACAGTTCTGGAGTCTGGGAAGTCCAGGATCAGGCCGCTGGCAGATTTGGTATCTGGTGAGAACCTGCTTCCTGGTTCAAAGATCGCCATGTTCCCGCTGTGCCCTCATATGCCAAGCGGCGAGGGAGCTCTCAGAGCCTCTTTTATAAGGGCACTAATCCTATTCATGAGGGTTCTACACTCAAAACCTAATCACCTCCCAAAGGCCCCACTTTTTATATTACGATTTCAACGTCATGAATTTGTGGGGGCCATGAACATTCAGTCTGTAACAAACATGTACATTTAAATGCAGTTTCTCTCGGACTTCTTTTAATCCTCTAAACCATGACTTATTGAGCACTTGCTAAGTGCTGACCTAGGTGTGAAAATATGGGTAGAATTGGGGATAAACAAGTCAGCCACACTTCATATGCTCTGGGATGTTGTAAACGACAATTATATAAAGATATTCATTTGGGTAATTAATATAACGCTTAATATGAAGTTTCAGTATTTAATGCCACAAGAATCTTGACTTTATTATACTTTGTAAATCATTTGGGGGAGTAAGTTGTTTCTTTTAAAGAACGAATGACAAAAAATACAGATAAATTTGGTAACATATTCAAACATAGTATAATGTACAGTTTTTGAAAATCACTTATAAGACAAATGGCAAATTAATTTTTAGAATACTAAAAATTCAGGATATCACAGCAGATTAGGATCAATATTAAATGTTTGCCACCAGAAAAGTAAATGACGGCAAGAGTTTTTATTTTATGTTATTTTAAGATCACATTAGTTTATAAAGTTGGTAATAGTTTTAAAGACATTACACAGCTCTAATTTGCGTGTATTTTACAGACTTAAAAAAATGTTAAAACGTATGTTTATGAAGGTCTCCAGATGATACTTTTTCTGCAGAGGGAATATAGAAACAAAAACCAGAAGAGAAACATTCAGAGCCTTTTGCAAGTGGGAGTCTCTAGGCTGGAATCTCATCTCCAAATTGACCAGCTACACAAAGGTCAGACTACTTCCTCTGGGCAGCCCAGAAGCTTGAGAAAATTCCCAGAATTCTTGAACATTAAAGCAGTTTCCCAGAGAAGGAGGCCACAGCTTCCCGCCCGCCTTTCACGAAGCCCATACCACCATCCTTTCTTCCCCCGCGCCCGCCGCTGGGCTGCTGCCTCCTTACATGGGATTTAACTCTGTCATGCGTTGACTTACGTCACATCCTACATTGCAACGTGAAAAGGCTGCAAGTTGTGGAATAAAGTGAATCTCCCTCTTCACCCCAAGATTTTTATAGATCTCAGGACCTTTACACGTACTGACATCATAACATGTAGTCATCCGTCCTTTTAGACTTTTTGGCAAGAACTGTGATGTATTCATCTTCCTCACCTCAACAGGTAGATTTGAACGGATTTGCTACAAGACATGGAGATTAGAAAAGTTCCCTCTAGACTCTGGAGATGGAGTTTAGGGATGAACTAAAAAAGCTAGTTAGTAATTCATGAATCCTGAGATAGGACCACAGGTGATGGGACCACGGTATTCTAGGTTTCCAGACTTGATTACCTTTCTGAAAGCAAAGGCCTGATTTCTCCTAAATGATGCGCAGCTTTCTCCCTAGAACGTATTCAATGTAGCTCATGCTGCCGTTAGTTCTACTTCTATTGTCACAGAAACTTCTAGAGAGTATGTCTGCAGACAGTGCCATTGTGTGTGTGAACGTTTGCTACGGTACTGTTTTCTACTGCAAAAAAAAAAAAAAAAAGCTATTAGAGTGTCTTATAACTTAAGCTTTTGTTCCTAAATAGAAATAATTTTTTTTTTTAATTTTTGGAAATTTCTTTTAGGAAGGATCTCAACTTCTGCACAAGATGCATTGCATATCCTGATTGGTGAAGCAGATTCCTTGAAAATAACCCATCTTATTCGTAGGGTTTGGGAACTAACTAATTTGATTTACAAATACAGTAATCACAATGCAAACTCTGTTCAGGAAGAATCATGTGTAAACGATTAGACACTGTTGGGGGTCCCTTCATGGTACTTTAAGTCTGATGCATGATCTACCGATGGTAGCTACTAAACTGTGTGGCTATTTCTCCTTCAGAGTTGCTATTTTGCATAAAAACCCATCCAGCTTCATCAATGGAGCTTAGGCATCTAGAGCTAAAATGTAGTGCACAGTGAAAAACGATCCCACAGCAGCATACCGCCTTGACTGAGGAAAGGGAGAGTAAACACAGGAGCTGGGGGCACAGGTACTTCCACTGGCAGATCTGGTAGGAAAATGCTTGCTTGCTTGCTTGCTTTTCTTTTCCTTAAATTTACACAATGTTATAAACCAAGGTGACCTCAACAAAAAATTTTTTTTAAATTTCTACAAACTTTCTGTAAATTTACAGACCAAGGAAAGATTTTTGTAGCCAAAATACCAACTTCCCAGAATGGCTGAAGGCTGCCTCGCATTTGAGTCAATCAGCATCAATAGCTCTTATCAATACAATTAGTATGTCTTTATTTCAGGTTGAATAAATGGTATTTAGCAGAGAATATTATTGTTTCTCCATAGAGAAGTAATTAAAATGAAGATTTTCTTTCTAAAATTAATAAGCAAGAATTACCAACTTGGACCGTTGAAGTATTGACTCCCAATAAGTAAGATACACTGGAACTAATTTGAATTGCTGAAGCATTTTAAGATGTTTAAAATTCTTTATACTCATCGTTCCTACAGTGCTCTCATGCATCAGGTCATTACGGCTAATTCAACTGAAAAGATGAAAGGTTTGCCCAAAGCATAAACTAAGTGCAAGAAAGGAATGATTTTCTTGTTTCTCTCTCTCTTTTTTTTTTTAACTTCAAGGGAGAAAAAAGTACTAGTTTTATTTTAAGTAATCCTTCAAAATATTTGAGGAAATGCTTATGAACAGTAAAAGTCAACAATTAGAAAATAGAAAGTTGAAAAAAGGGAAGAAAAAGAATTTACACTTACCAAGGGATGAAAACCCACTTCTATTCCCACTCAGAAAAAGCACTGAGTAAGTGAAGTGCTGACGTATACCAGGGGGAAAATGTGAAAACCGAGTTCATCATAAATATTAACAAGCCAGCATCAGATCCTTGGTAACCAACAGGCCAGGGGAACGGAGATTCACGTTTGGTGCTGGAATGGAAACCATATTGTATCGCATATGGCGCTTGCCCCATCTGAACTTAGATTGGTGGTTTTTGTTTGAAATTAAGTGGACAGAGTTACGTTTGATAGCCTTCCAGAAATGAGGTTCTAAACTATCCACTGAACTCACCTCTCCAACCACTGCCTTCAGCTTTAGGGCAGGGAGTGTGTTCGCTAACTCCACATTTCTCCTTGATGGCACTTGGCTGCAAATTCTGAACACGCTTCCCCCTCATCTCACTTCCACCCCCAAAAGTTGTTGCCTCGCTTGCGTAGCCCACATGGGTTGCCACAGAACTCAGGTGACTTGGGTGGGGTTTTTTCCATTCTCCCACTTTTGAGAGAGGCAAATTAATTTGCAGCTTTCACCATCTCTCATTTCCATTGCTAGTGTGTCCCTACGACACAAAGTATGGATGGGTTGAACCATGTAGTCAGGATTAAAGAGCAAAGAGACATCCTTCCATTTCCATCTCTTTCTGCAGCCAATGTATTAATAAATTATCGTCTACAGAATATTTACCGCTAGAATACCTGGTCATTTTTATGAACGGCAAGACTAGGGGAAAAGCCCCATGTCATGAAAGTCATACAGTATTGACTTAAATCCTGATGGTGCATGGACAGAGCTTCTCTGCTAGGCTGTAGCAGGCACAACTTTGAGCCATGGTTAAAAGTTAACAGCTTGTAAAACTGTTTCAATAGGAAACTTTCACTTTGACATTGTCATGCTTGATTTTTAACATCAGACATTGACTTTTTACCCCAGATGAACCATTTCACCAATAACCACTGACTGTCTCCACACTGGTAGTCATGCAGCTACATTTGTCTTAACCAATGTGTCCTTTAATAAATGCAAAGTGTACACATGAGGTACATTATTGAGCCCACTATTTACTCTGGCAAATCTGTGGGCAAAGCCATGAAAAATTTTAAGGTAAAAGCATACACTCCCAGTGCCTGTTTTGTACGTCTATTTGAATTTATTAGGTTTGCTAAAAATAGGGCTTGCATATTGATTATATGCATTTTCTCACATCAGTCTAATACCTTGTTGCTGTTTACTTCCTGCACTGGGAGTGAGCAGACTTCCTAGTGATGCCAAACGTATGCCAACATCTACGAAAGGGATACCAATTAAGAATAAACTTTGCCCCCATTTAGGCAATTCTTCACGTAAGACATTGGCAAGCACAATAAGAGACAGTATGCTATTGTTTCAAGGTACAGACAGGATTCTGATACTCTGGCTTTGAATCCCAGTTCTTATGAAAGTCTCTAAGCTTTGGATCCCATTTCTAAAAATGTAGATGATAATAATAGCACCTTTCACAGTGAGCTGTTGTGAAAACTTAAATTAATAAGACAATGAATATGGTAAGTTTAGCCAAGTACCTGGCACATAGTAAATGCCGAATAAGTGTTAACTAGCATTACCAGCATAAAGAGCTACCAGTTTAAAATAAAAATTGGAAAATGCTCAGAAACAGCTCCAGGGGGACATTGGAAGCCCACGTAGCATTTATCATGGCAGCCTGAGCACCTTCCCTTTAAGTCTTGTCCCCATTTCTTTTGGCAGAAAAGAGTTGAACTGAAGCAGAAGTTTCCACTGGCTTTGAGTAAAGGTTGGCAGCAGTCACGAGGCCTCCATCCCTCCCATTCTCGTTGGCTTCCATCCATATTGTGCCAAGCAGAGCATCAACAGGATATGGAGTCATCTTCCGTGGTCCCAGCTGGCTTTGATTGTGCTAGGATGACTTGGCTATTGCAGATGCTAGACTGAGAGCGTGTCTCAACTTCACCTCTTTAATGCAATGCTGTTTACATTTGCCCAATGCTTCCCCCTGCTTTGGATCATTTAAACATCATGCCAAAATCCTTGTTGCTTTTATCTGGATAGAATCTTCCATAAAGATATTTGATAACAGTCACTCTCATTCTGCCTATCTGGAAGAGAGTTTTCATGGCTACACAGTCTTTCCCTCCTCAAAGTCTGGCTCCACATAGAGCAAAAGTGACCCTTCTGAAATTGAAGCCAGATCATGTCACTCCTCTGTTCCAAACTACTCACGGCCTTCACCTCACAGTAAAAATCAAAGTCCTTAGACGGCTTAGGAGGCACTGCACAATCTCCACTCACGCCTACCTCATCTTCCTCTACTCTCCTCCTTGCCTCCTTACTTGTCTTTGAATACCCCCAAGTATGCTCTTACACCAGGGCCTTTGCACTTGCGGTTCCCTTGCCCCAGATACCTGCACAGCTCAGTTCCTTGCTTCCTTCTGGTCTCAACTCAAATGTCACCTTATCAGGCAAGCCTGCTATTATTAGTCTCTATAAAATAGAACTCTTCCTCTTTCCTTTCTTTATTTCCTTACTCTGCATGCATCACCACCTTACATCAATTTTTTGACTGGTTCCTGCACTAAAATGCAAAGTAAATAAGAAGACGACTGTTTTGTTCGCCACTGTACCACCAGCACTCAGACTCCTGAAGGCACTTAATAGTGCTCAATTAATGGTTATGAAACGTTGGAAGAACCACTCCCTAAGGATTCAGCAGCAAGGAGGTCTCTCATTCTAGTCTGTACCCATCAAATGGGCACATTGCTAATATCGTTTTTATCAGTCTCATTATTACTGTTCTTAACTTTCTTGTATTTTTGTTGTTTCCTTCTATGCTTCCCACTCATGACTCCACATTTCTTTCTCACCAATATTCTGCAACACTTGATATTGTGCTCTACTCCCTGATTCTTTTTTGCAACTATCTACAGAACACTGTTTTACAAATTGTGCCAACCTATCATCTAGCTTTATAAATGCCTCTGTCAATCAAAATATTTTCCAGAGCTAAGCTTTAAAAAAAGATTCATTTAAGTCAAACTTAGCACACTATCCTTGCCTCGGAAGGCTCCAGCCTCACTCCCCTCATAACAATGGACGTACTATTTGCGCTCTTGATAACCTTGGGGCTCGTAGGTAGCAGCCCTTCTTTGGACGTTGTCTCAGCATTTTGTGGGTGCTCTAGAGCTCTGAGGCACAACGTGCCCCTAGCGAGATGCACTATCTGTATGCGTATGGCAAATCCTGCTGATCTAAAGCCAAGGAGCTGGATGTTTGAATTGAGTTGTATCTTGCTTTCTTGTCTCTTTGTAAAAGCATTGACAAAGCGTAAGGTTGGTTGCTAATATGGAATTTAAATTTCTATGAGAAAGATAAGGAGGGAACAGGATGAAAAGGTTGACAAGGTTCCATTGTTAAAGGAAAGAATGCTGAAAAAGAGAAACTCGCCCTGGTGGCAACTTTTAAATAATAATAAAAAGAAACTTATCAAGAAGAATGATAACAAATAGAACAGGGAAATCTGGAAGAAATGCAAATAATAGAATTAACTTTGGTTTTATGGTTTTAATTCATGAACAGGCTAGAAAATTCTGGATCTAGCCCACACTAGTTCTCATCCCCCTGTTTCTTCTACTCTTTCTCTTCACAAGACCGCCTTACTCTTCTAGAGCTGCCCCGGCCAAGGGGAGGAGGTAAAGAAGGGAGAAGACAGACTGCCTTCAGCCATTCCTGGGCCCCCTAGTGCAGGTTCTGGGGCTCCCTACCTGGCTTTGAAACCTGTCTGTATCTCCTACGAGCTGTGCTTGCTTGAGCAATTTACTCAACTTCTTTCTGCCCAATGGGAATAACAGCATCTGCTCATCTGTCAGGTGGGAATACTAATAGTAGGATCTGCTTCTTAAGACTCTGGGGAGGGTTACACAAGTTAATAAATGCACAACACTTAGAATAATGCTTAGGACTTCAAAAGTGATTAATAAATGGTGGCTAGTATTCCCAGCAGCTTAGGAATTTATTTGCTGCTTATTTATAAGCTGAAGGTCCAAGATTTGGTATTTGTATTGACTTTAAAAGAGCAGAAGCGCTCTCTCCCCCTAACTCCAGCTGTGAAGCCCTCACCCAGAGGCAGAGACGCCCACCACCTCTCCAGCCTGGGGGTGGCTCTGCTCAAAAGGAGCATCTCTTCCTGGCACACCCAGTTTGTCAGGGGAAGTGAGTCTTACTCCAGATCATGTATATGTCAAGGGTGGCACACTATCTAGAATCTTGATGATGAGACAGTGTTGAAAGTAGTTAAACTCAGGGGTTTTTCTGGAGTTCACCTACTCACTTTGTTTTTTCTCTCTATCTTCCATTAGTAAATATAATTAAGATTCAGTTATAAAGGCTCAATACAGTTGTGTCTCTATACCTAGACACTTAGCCACAAAGAAAACTCGTAGCCTTCCAGAAAGAAACTGTGTAGAGGAAGGTCTCAGCTCAGTCCCTCCACAATATTTTTTCCCCTGACCCAGTTGGCCTTGAGTGGAATGAACGAAGGAGTGAACACGGCTCTTTGTTCCTGAAAGACGAAGCAGGACACGTGGGCACCCCACAGCTGGAGATGTTGATGCCATTTAGTCCAAACAGCCACAGAACTGACAGCCCTGGTGACCGTCTGCAAAGCCTCAGCATAAAGCTAGATGACGTGTTGATGCAAATAAACAGTGTTCCACAGAGTCTTGTCAAAAAAAAAAGAGTCAGGGAGTGGAGAGCTATATAATAACGATAATCTAGCATGGTACCACTAGGTACGAGCTACTACTGGGGATACAAATGCTGTGGAATCAAGCAAATGCCTCCTCAACAGGAGAGGAAGGCAGGCTGTGCAGCTCCAGTCAACATCTTTAGAAAAAGACCCGTCACTCGGGGGCAACCACACAGCCTATGA
Source organism: Equus quagga (assembly GCF_021613505.1). Classification (NCBI taxonomy): domain Eukaryota; kingdom Metazoa; phylum Chordata; class Mammalia; order Perissodactyla; family Equidae; genus Equus; species Equus quagga. The sequence continues at coordinate 107,027,578 of NC_060275.1, forward strand.
GATAACGCAAAGTGAATTTATTGAGTGTATGACATGCCAAGGCATGTACAAGGAATGTTACTTACGTTATTCAGTCATCAAACAACTGTGTGAATTAGCTATTGTTATCTGCATTGTAGTGATGAAGGATCCAAGCTGATACTTAACTGACGCTTTCAAGGACATACAGTAAATGAATGACAAAACCAGCACTGAGGTCCTTCACATCTCTGTAGCGCTCACTGTAAACACCAGGCCCCCCGGGAAGCTTAGCACCACACTGGTCTTCATGTGGCAGGTGGGATTTTGACCGCATCAAAGATGTCCCCATTCTAATCAGCAGAACCTGTGAATATGTCACATTATATGGCAAAGGGAAATTTTAAAAGGGGAGACTAAATTAAGGTGGTAATCGACTGACCTTGAGATGAGATTATCCTGGATTATCTGGGTGAGCCCTATCACAGAGTCTTTATATGTGAAAGAGGAAGGCAGGAGGGCCAGAGTCAGAGAGGAAGGTTTGACAAGAGAAGCAGAGAGGGAGATTTGAAGACATTCCACTGACATCTTTGAAGATGGTGGAAGCAGCCATAAACCAGAGATTGGGGCGGCCTCTAAAAGTTGGAAAACGCAAAGCAAGATCACCCACTGATAACTTGAGTTTAGCTCAGTAAGACCCACTTTCCGATTTCTGTCTTCTAAAACGATAAGATAATTTGTAACAGCTGCAATAAGAAACAAATACACCTTATTACTGCATTTTAATTTACATCAGGAGTCTGCAAACATTTTCTGTAAGGGCTACATCATAAATATTTTAGGTTTTGTGGGCCTGGAGGCCATGTAATCTCCTGTTTTAGTTCACAGGTTGTCAGACACACATGCACGATCCTGGCGTGTTTGCAGCAGTTACTAAACAGCCTGAAGACAGGCTCTTGTCTCTTCTCGCAACCCTGAAGGAAGGGTACACGATGGGAGGGAAGCTTTAGAAACCTGACCTCTTGAAATTAGATAGCATTTTAGCGGCATTCTTATACTGCCTTGCAGCGGCATAATGCTTAATGTAAACCTTCTTCGGGAGTTTGGCACCTCTGGGAGGCAGTGAGGTAGGATAATAAAAGCACTAGACCGGGAGTCAGGAGCCCTGGTTCTAGGTCTGTTCTGCTAAGACCTGTGTGACGCTGGCTAAGTCATCGTAACCCTATAGGCCTCGGTTTTCTCAGCTATAAAATGAAGCAATGAGGCTAGAAGGTGGTCGATAGTGTGTCTTTCTGCTCTCTTTATCTCATGATTCAGAAATCATGTCCCATCACTGATTGGGACAGGTAGAACCAGGAATGATGTGGAGTTGCAGGACAATTCAGTTTGTCCTTCCAAGTGATATTTGTAGGGATATTAATCAATGTCATGGACACGGGAGAAATCCGATGGAAGCAGACAGCTCCTTCAAGTTGTTGGACTACAATTAAATGTATAGACTTTGAGGTGAAAGAAAGGGTAAAACAGATGAATAAAACTGTGGCTAAAGCGAAAAATGAATCTGTTTTACTCTTTCTTCCAGAAAATAAGCTTAGTTGTGTTCTCAGAAACAAATCCCCTGGGCAGACAGGAGACCAGCCCAGTGTGTAGCTGCTTAGGAGACTGGATTTGCGTGTCCACAGAGAGAATATTCACGGGTAGAAAGAAGATCTGGAATCACTTTGCTCTGAACTTTCTTACGGGCTCCCGAAACAAGGTGGGGACTGAAGGATGAGGAAGGTGGTGGGGAACACAGGTCCTTTTAGAGCAGTCTTTCTTCAACCAGGAGAGGAGTGGTGCACATTATCACAGGGAGGGAAAACCAAAGCTTCCGGGAGCAGTAGAGCATGCTGCCTCATAATCCAATGCTTTTAAACTGTGCTGCCCGATACGGTAGCCACTAGCCCCATGTGGCTTTCCAAACTGAAATTTAAATTCATTAAAAGCAAGCGAAACTAAAAATTCAGTACCTCACTCACACTAGCCACATTCCAAGTGCTCAAAAATCACACGTGGCTAGTGGCTGCCATATTGGGACCTCACAGGTCTAGAGCGGCGTTGTGCAATAGAACTTTCTGCAATGGTGGAAATGTATATCTCTTCTGTCCCATATGGTAGCCACTAGCCATATGGGACTATTTAAATTTAAATTAATTAAAATTAGAAATTCTGTTTCTCAATCACACTAGCCACATTTCAAGTATCCAAAAGCCATGCGACTAGTCACTACCATAGGAATAGCACAAATATAGAATATTTCTATCATTGAAGAAAGTTCCATTGGACAGCACTGCCTTTTAGCTATTTTTCTGAATCTTCTTCTGGATCATCTGAATGACTTTCAGACTCAAGCACCCGTGACTGTCTCAGAAAAGAAACATGGTTAGATGTAGCTAGACAGTCAGGACCCTTGCTCCATGATTTACATGGCCTTCACATCGAGGGTTTCTTTTTTCTGCTGTTTTCCTTGTCCTCTAGGTTATAACCATAACTCTTTTGGCCACAGTGGATGACAAGCACCCCCTGGCTCAGGTTTCAGATGCAGTTTCTAACTGAAAGAGGTGTAGGGGCCACTCCTAGACTCCCTTCTCCCCTGTTCCTGCCCATTTACCCACCTTGAAGCACCTCGCCAAAGGAATTTCCCAGGAAGGGAATTGGGGAGGAGGTGGAGTCTAAACCAAGGTGGAAAGATCTGGCTGAGATTTATTATGGCCCTCAGTTGACCTCCCAATCATGCCTGAGTGCCCTTCAGTGATGGAAGAAAGAATCTTCCGTGTTATGGGGGAGGGGAGATGTCACACCGCACTAGTACCCACATCTTCTGTGCACCGTACATATGCATGGACATACAACCCTGTGTATGTCCACACACGGAGAGAGACAGAGAACAAGACAGAGAGAGACAGAGAGAGAACTGTTTCTGTGTGTGACAGATTTGCTCACATCATCAACAGATGTCTTTTTTAAGCCCTCTGATTCTCCACAAACATCACTGCTCACGGCCACTAAGGTTGCACAAAGCATCCCATTCCAAATTCCCACTTATCTGGGAGTCGGGTTAGTAGAAATATGTGCTCTCTCCCCAGCTTGCCCTCCCCTCCTGCTTGAGAAACCCTGCATTAGAGGCACTTGTTTGGGTTTAAACCACCAAGACGGATGCACAGTTTCCAGAAAAGTAAGAATATTCTACTGGAGAAAGCAGGAAAGCCCTGGATTTTACTTCCTTGGTTTTCACATTAGTTCGGATTCATTATCCACATTTATTTAGAACTTACTGTGCTTTGAGGAAGTACATGGGCCAGGGGTGGGGGGTGTCAGTAATGTACTTCCTGCATACAGAAAGCAGACCTTGTGGAGGCCTGGGGCCCTGGGTGGAGTTCATCGAATCTCAGGGTGAGCAGCATTATCTAGTCCAAATCCCCATCAGACAAAGGAATGCCCACATTGTTCCCAAAATGTAGTTCTCTAGACTCCGCTTGAACACTGAAAAAGATGTGTTTCATTTTGTTAATTCAAACCACTGGGGATCAGAACAGATCTGTCCTGTCACGCCCCCCTCGAAATTCCTGTACGGTATACATACGGATGAAAATACTTGATTCTATGCTCTGTATCTCTTAATCTCTGTCGAACAGTCAATGGGAGTGTAGACTTGCCCTTTTGTCGGATTTATGCAGTTTTGACATTTTTTCAGCCTTTCCCTCCCACTTCTATAGGATAAACCTCCTCTCCATCTATCGCACGATTCTAGAGAATGGTTCAAGTTTCTCTCTGCTGCCAGCTTTCAAAAGCGTGGGTGGTAGAAGTAAATATATGCAGCATTTCTATAGTGGCAATGACTGTAATTTTTCTATTAGAAGCCAACGCTTGTCATTTGATACAGCCTCCAGGGCCCAAACTCTGACAGAAGTAAAGCTGATAAAGGCAAGTTAACAGCTCTAGTCCTGCCTTTTCCATGGGCTGGAAGAGGATGTGTGCATCTCCTCCCAAGCCCAGTGAACTTGTACGAGCTGGTTCAGCGCCCCATTACTACGACATGGATGATGTGCATTTCAAACAAACCCCAGTGTTGAAAGCGTGCTGGCTTTCCTTGGAAAAACAACGATGAAGAAACAATGAACTAAAACGCCCCTGCCTTCAAAGGAAGCACATAATATATAATATCTCAATGTTAATTTTTTTTAATGAAGAAAACAAAAGAATTTTGGATGTGTCAAAGCTGGTGTTAAACCAGAATTAGGATTTATTCTAAAACTCCACAACTTTAGAATTCATTAAATTTCCAAATTGAGTAAAAATATGGACTTACTGAAAGTCAAAAGATAGACTAGGACCTAATATTTTTAAAGGTTTATCATTCAAAATAATAAGCTATCATATATTTAGTAACTAACTCTTAAGAGAAATAAGGGACCACCCATGGATTGCTCTATGTTTCAAATGATAAATTGTTATGGAGAAATTTTGGAACCTCTTCTGATTGAAATCTAGTGATTTTTCATAAGAGGTGCAGTCGGCCTTATATTTATATGATTCATTGCAAACCTGGTTTCATACCTTGAAGGTGGAAATTAAAAGAACAAGGATCTTAGATGAAAGAACAAATACATAGTTTGCTTTTCAATACTATGATTTCCTTGATTGGTTTTGGGGTCTTGTTTTTTTATCTTTTTTCCTCCAAGATGGTTGGGGGAACACATTCTTCAATCTTCTAAATCCTTTCTGAGCTTCCTGCTGCCTTCTCTCCCTGATTCATTCACACATCCCTCTCTTCTTTCCCTCTTTGACTCTCCTCTCATGATTAAGCGCCCTAGTTACAGTCCAGGGCCTGTAAAAGTGACAGATGCCCAACTCCATGAAAGATCAGAGCCATATTCTGGACCAGCTGGAGGATTCAGGGCCCACTGGAAGACCATTAGTGCATGAAACATGTTCACTTAAACCCAGTGTGCCCGCTGCCAGCTCTTCTGAGCAGAGCAACGCAAACACTCCACCTGCCGAGACCCAGAAAGTGCATTCGCTTCTCCCTCTTCCACTCACAAGTCTCAGCTCTGCTCTCTATGGTGTTTCCACCAAAGTGATTTAAGCACAAACCTCCTAACTTTGTTCTTCTGTGAAAAGAGGACAAAAACCAGTTTCAGATCCCAAAGGCACTCTCTGCCTCCTGACTCATTTCCATTTTTAAAATCAGCCTGAAACGCTCAACATTTGATCCAATAAATCAGGTGTAGGGAGTCAAAAGAACTGATCTCAAGGGGTTGGTTATCAGGCCATACGTTATGCTTACCCCAGAAAATATGCGATGTTACGCTCACAAAGTCACTCTGGGAAGAGATGTGAGGGCAGAAGACAAATTCTCCATTGTAAACTCAGTTGGGATTAGTCACCAGCCCCTGCGTTTCTTCTGATGGAAAGACCTTTTCGTCACTTCATCAGACGGAGGAGAGACCACTCCAGGCACACCTCGAGAGTTCCCACACCTGAACCCTCTAATGTGGTTGTCTGCCACATCCCCTGGACAATTTGGGGTTACGAAGTGTTAACCTTGAAAGCTGACATCTGCACAGCACACGACAGTTTCCAAGGGCTCTCACAGACGTGATGTCATTTGGCTCTTACAAGGTCCTGTGGCCAACAGCGGCAGAGAGAGCGAGTAAGACACACGGTGGAGGTGTCCTCCAGGCCACAGCGTGAGCTCCAGGGTCAGACTGATGGGAACTCAAATCCTGGCTCTGGCATTTCTTAGGTGTGTGGCCTTGGGTAAATGATCTCCCATCTCTAAGCCTCACCTTCCTCGCTTTTCAGCCTAGGACGATAACAGTATCTGCCCTTCAGGTGTTCCAGGGTTGAAGCTGATGATACTTGGCACATGTAAACTGCTCAGTAAATGTCCGCTATGATTATTAATGAACATGTTTAGCCACATAAGAGCAGTCTGCAAAAGGGTATCTAACATTAAAAGTTCCTCTTGTATATTCATTAACTGGCAGGGACAAAATTGTGAGTTGACACCGGCATCCAAAGATGCAGATCTCAGCATTTGAAGATATAGGAATTTGTAAGCAAGTGATGCTCTGGAACGGTCCCCTCCAGGCCCAGCACTACAGATGGGTTTTATCAATGGGTCTAGTGATTAAAACTACACTTACTATTTATAGACCATTATTTAGAAATAGTTGCAGGATTGCTATTTCCCTTTTAGCTATGCATTATTCATGAACACAAACCACGCTTCAGTGATTGTGTGGTTGCGTTTGTTATTCTCTGGGTTGCCGGACAATCAACTGTCCTGACAACTCTAGCTTGATGGGCACGCCAGCTTGTTCTATTTTTCTAGATTTCCTTGCTCAGAACTCTGAGCAATCTATGGCAAGTTTTACCTCTTTTCTAAAATGAAGTAACTTTATAGATAAAATAAGAAATGTGGGAATTATACTTTTTAAAGTTTACTCATGCATGAAAGTGTACTCCATCCTTTTGATCCATGCCTGCTCAGCCCAGAAGCATGGACGAGGGGACACAGGAATCTTTGTGTACTAGACAGCTTTCTCAGATAAGGTAATCATAGTAAAAATCTCGGGTTTCTAAGAACAAAGGTTTAATTCTCATTTATTATACAGACCAACTGAAAGTTGGTTGTGACTCTGCTCTGTGTCTTCATCATTCTGGGATGAAACTTGTTTGGATCATGTTGATCTTGAAGAAGGAGAAATCAACGGTGGATCCACGCAATGGCAGAACCATGTAATGATGCAACCACACAATGGTGCTTCAGTTTCTACTGGGAAGAGGCACACCACATTCCCACTCACGTTTTATAGCAGCAAGCCAGGTGACCCACCCTGTCATCAATGCTTGGTGAAATAAATTGACCCACAGGGTGGGGCGCTACAAGCCACATCGCAGGAGTGGGCGCATACACTCCTCCCATAAAGGGCAGCCAATGAGAACAATAACAAATCTACCACACTCTGAGTTTTGATTGACTTTGAATGACATTCCCATATAAAACCTCTTTTGAGGCCTTAGGGCCATTCCCAAGATTGAGAGAGCAATGTGGAGTGGATTTAAGATACATTCTAGCATGGAACAAAGGTCGGTCAATTCCAGCCCACTCCCATTTTTGTATGGCCCAAGAGCTATGAATAGTGTTTACAGTTTTGTGTGTGTGTGTGTGTGTGTGTGTGTGTGAGGAAGATTGGTCCTGAGCTAACATCTGTTGGCAATCTTCTTCTTTTTGCTTGAGGAAAATTGTCGCTGAGCTAACATCTGTGCCAATCCTCCTCTATTTTATGTGAGATGCTGCCACTTCACGGCTTGATGAGCAGTGCTATGTCTGTGCCTTGGATCCGAACCTGTGAACCCCAGGGCATTGAAGCAGAGCGTGCAAACTTAACCACTACTCCACTGGGCCAGCCCCTTGAATGACGTTTACATTTTTAAAGGGTTGTAAGAAAAAAAAAAGGTAAAAGAAGAAAAATATGCAATAAAAACAAGTGTGGCTCACAAGGCCTAAAATATTTATTATCTGACTCTCTACAGAAAAGCTTGTCAAACCCTGAAATAAAACTAAATTTGGAATTGGCCCTGGAACCTTGGTTTCATCTGCACCGGAAGCAATCCATGTCTATCCCAGATAAAATCAGTTTCCAGAAGTAACAAATATAACCTTTAATTCACTGACAACTAATCAGTGTAGAGATACTAATGCCTCTAGAATCTGGAGTCTAGGACCCAAAGAATCTGTCCAACCATATCTCTGGCATTACACTTATCACATTGGACTGTAACTCCTTTTTTCTGCCTGACAAAGAAACTATGACAATTCCCTTTAAGAAAGAGAGCAAAATGTCCCATACTCAGCCCAGCGCTTGACAAACGTGTTTACAAATGTTTTAAATTGAATTAAACTGAACTACTGGCACGACAGAGAATCTTAAGATACTTGCTCTCAATTTCACCATAAATCCCTTGCTCTTAAATAAATTCCTTGCTGAGTTTATTTATCTGAAAAAAGGGAAATGGAAATGCTTGTCACAAGGTTTCTGTAAATATTTACTCACAGATGACAGGAGAATGTTATGTTCACTCCACTGCATTCACTGAAATGCATCAAAAACAACAGAAAATCTAAAAAGGTAAGGAAACTCCATTTTAAATGAAATAAAAAGGCTCTGCCCCAAATTAAAATTATGAAGAGCATCTGTCTAAAAACAAAAATTGCCGAAATATGAAAGCAGTGTTAAGAGTTGACACAATTTCCTCAGACCTGAGGCTCTCCAGAGATTTCTGTCAAAGTAAGTATCAAAATCCTCAGGGAGCCACCTGACTAGAGTGACACAGTATGGGGACGTTGGGAAGACACAGAGAGACAATTCCACTGCAGAACAGCAGAGAGAGGGAGCTGAAAGAGACCCAGACAGACCTTGCAAATACATCAAGCTCCACGTCTACCCTCCAGCGCCCTCGCCGAGGGAAACTGTTAGACGTGACAGAGGGGAGGAGCAGTCAGCAGGTCAAACCACGCTGTGTGAGTTTGCTGGGCTGCTCAATGAAGTACCACGAACGAGGCACCTTAACAACAGAAACTGATTGTCTCTCTGTTCTGGAGACTGAAAATCCAAGATCGAGGTGTCGAAAGGTTTGTTCCTTCTGAGAGCTGTGCCGAAGGCTCTGCTGGGGGCCCCTCTCCTCAGCTTGAAGACAGGCTCATCCCACTCCCTGTCTTCACGCTCACGTGGTGTTCTCCCTGTGTGCACGTCTGTCCCTTCACATGGTGCTCTTTCATGAGGACACATCATGTTTATTAGGGGCCCACCCTGCTCCAGTGTGACCACATTTTAACTAATTACATCTGCAAAGAGCCTATTTCCAAATAAAGTCATATTCTGAGGGACTGGGAGTGAGGACTTCAATCTATGAATTTGGGGGGCACATATTCAAACCATAGCCCCAGAAAGACTGATGCTTGGGATACCCCATGAGCCACCCCATCCTCCAGAACGTGGAAGGCTGAGGTGAGACATCCTCTCAGGGCAGAAGTCACATGCTAGGTGAGCAGCTGTGCAGACAACATGTCTTAATCCACTCTGGGGACCACCCCAGCTCATGCCACCACACCTTTCCCAGCACCTCCCCTGACTCTGTCACTCCACACACTGTCCTTCAGCCACCAGCACACACAGCTAGAACTGACTTCATTTAAAGGTGACTCGTGCACAGAATGGCTCTTAGCACACGCTTTATGTGTTGATATTGAAAAGAGAGAGAGAAAATAAAAGAACCTAGGCAAGAAAGCAGTTAAAGAACATACGTCAGGAGCCAGCCCTGATGGCCTAGTACTTACCTCATGCTCCACCTTGGTGGCCCAGGTTCACTTCCTGAGAGCAGAACCACACGACTCTGTCAGTAGCCAAGTTGTGTCAGTGGCTCTCATAGAAGAACCAGAAAAATTCACAACTATACACAACTATGTACTGGAGCTTTTGGGGATAAAAAGGAAGAAAAAAGGAAGAAGATTGGCAACAGGTGTTAGCTTAGGGCAAATCTTCCCCTGCAAAAAAAAAAAAAAAAAAAAAGCATATATCAGAGGAATTATTCAGGAAAATATCTGCAAATTATTCTCCAGAGTCTCAAAGGAGTTGAAGATTATACGACTTCTTTCAAAGGAGAGATCATCCAAAATTCACAAAAAGTCAAAGTAAACGTAATGAGACAGCAGACAGAGATGAAAAGTAAGTTGGCAATCTGTGAGAAAGAAATGGAAAAGTAAAATCATTACAGAGATGAAAGCCATATTAGAGGCAACAAAGGATAGAAAAAAATAAAATTTAAGACAGTCACAGACACGGAGAAAAAGTTTGAGGAAATTAGATGGAATAAAAAGGAAAAGAACAATGATGTAAAATAGTTAGAAAGAACTTGGTAGATCTAGAAACTGTGAAAAGTATTCCCAATATATACATAATGGGTGTCCTTGAAAAAGAATATAGCAAATGAAAGAGAAAAATGTAATACTCAAGAGAACCTCGGCCCGGCAGAGGGAGAGGGCCCACATGTCTGCATAAATTTATATAGATCTATTTGTGCTGTCTTATCATGGCAAATTTATAGAACTTCAAGAAGAAAGAAATAATTGCTCAGACATGTAGGTTACAAAAGCATGTTACTTACAGAACTTGCTTTTTTTTTCTAACATTTAAAAAAAAAAATCACTTTAGCCCCAGACTTTTTCCCAACAACAGTCAATTCCAGAAGCCAGTGGATCCAATTTACAAAGGTATATGAGAGAGTGTGACTCCAGAATTTCATGTCCAGCCAAACTGTTCTTGAAGTATAAAAGCAACATATATCCTTGGACATGCAAGAAGCCCAGAAAATAAAGCACCCATATGTCCTTTGCAACAAAGACTAGTGAAAATCCCATGCAAGCAATACAATCGAATCTAAAAGCCAGATGGCCACTTACTGTGTGACCTTGACCAAGTCACTTAACCTTTCTGTGCCTCAGTTTTCTCATTTGTAAAGAGGAGCTATAGTGTCTACCCTGGAGAAATGTTATGAGGATTATATGAGATACTACAAGAAAAATGCTTAGTATAATGTTTGGCACTTTGTAAGCACTAAATAAATACAGGCTATCTTTATCATCATCATTATCAAGGTAAAAAATTCAAAAATATGGGAACTGCCATTTAGTGATTCAGTAAAAATAGGCCTAAATTGAAGCAGTGGGATTATGTTTCAAAACAGAACGTAGGGGCTGGCCCAGTGGCGCAGCGGTTAAGTGCGTACGTTCCACTTCGGTGGCCCAGGGTTCACCGGTTCAGATCCCGGGTGCGGACATGGCACCGCTTGGCAAGCCATGCTGTGTGAGACGTCCCACATATAAAGTAGAGGAAGATAGGCACGGATGTTAGCTCAGGGCCAGTCTTCATCAGAAAAAAAGAGGAGGATTGGCAGCAGTTAGCTCAGGGCTAATCTTCCTTAAAAAAAACCCTCAAAAAACAGAATATAAACATTATGAATCTTAACAATGTAAAAAAAATATGTAACCAACAAAAACTGGGAAGGTTAAGAGAAAAGAAAGAAGAAGAGAGGAAGGATACATTTACAAATTTCCTCATTGTTCATAGCGGGGAGGGAAATTATATCTAAAATGTGGATTAAAAATAAAACAATCACTGGTAAACTTATTTTTGGATCTTCTTCACAAAGTTTTTAAAGCACTAATGCCTAAAGTTTAGTAATTCAGTTAAAACTCAGTATTTTTTCCTATTAAATTGATTACTTTTCACAAATAGCATAAAACACATGCTCTGCATTTTGTAAATAAATCTCGTGCCTCCATCCTTCCAGCTATATATGCAGGGAGGCATTTGAAATGTTGACAGTGATTTTATTCCATTTTTTTAACTTTCTTCTTTGAGTTTTTCTATATGATTTGAATCTTTATAATACACATCTATGACTTTAACAAAAGCAATAAAGTTACTTTTAAATAACGAACATATCTTTCATTTTCAAGGATGGAGTTCCCTATTTCAGACCAAAAAATGTTCCTGAGCTGTAAGTATGTGAAGTTCAGTTCCATTCACTTCTCATAGCACAAGAATTCAGTCAGGAAGCTGTATACTAATTAATTATTGAATATTTGTTCTTCTGTCTTTATTGCAATGGAGAAATTACCAATAGATAAAAGCCAATCTTTCAGAACCTAAAAAAAGCCGAGGCTGTCATTAAAATCATGGCATTTGCAGGGCTGGCCCAGTGGCCCAGCGGTTAAGTTCACACATTCTGCTTCAGTGGCCTGCTGTTCGCCAGTCCAGATCCCCAGTGTGGACATACACAGTGCTTGTCAAGCCATGCTGTGGCAAGTGTCCTACATATAAAATAGAGGAAGATGGGGATAGATGGTAGCTCAGGGCCAGTCTTCCTCAGCAGAAAAGAGGAGGATTGGTGGCAAAGAAATGGTGACATTTGCTTAATTTTAATGATTTCTCTATTCCCATATCAGTTTGGTTTAAAGCACATTAGTCTCCTAAGATGCCTCTTCTCAGCCAGCAGGTCTCAACTCTGAATGCACACTAAAGTCACTGAGGGAGCCTAAGAAATATCAATGCCACGGCCCATCCCCAGAAATTTAGATGTTATCAATAAAAGAAGGGGGGGCAGGGTGAACTCAGTGTCCGTGTTTTTTAAATCTTTTTTATTTTTTCAAATATATCATTGTCTGAATTTTCATTTATCTATCTTTCTAGGATTCCTTATACTTACTTCCATCTGATGTATCTCATAATTTCCTATTTTTCTAATTCTTTGTTCTTTCCTCTTCATTTTTTTCTTTGGGGACAGTTCCTGAATCTAATTTCACAATTTACTAATTCATTCTTCAGCTGCATTCATTCCACCTTTTTGTCCATCATTTCTCTTCTTTATTGCAAATACTACATATTTCCTAATATTTCTTTTTATCCCACCATTTTATTATAAAAAGTTCCAAACAAAAGAATTGTACAATGAACACATGTACACCCCATACCTAGCTAGATTCTACCATTAACATCTACTATACCTGTTTTATCACATGCCAAGCACTTTTTTGGCCACATTTCAGAGTAAATGACACACATTAGTATGCTCCCCCCATATGCTTCAGCATCACATCAGTACTTCTAACGTATTTTCGAGCGGCTCTTAAATGCAGCCAGGGTTGAGAACCACGGTGAATCTTAGCAAACTGTGCTCCATCCTAGCTCAGTTTCCTGGCTGTGGTACTCCACTGCCTTAAGCAGCTTCTTTCTCCACTTACTCCTGAGAAACCCTCTTAAAAAGCCTTTTTAAAAAATCAGACAAACGAGAGAGAACGTCCAAGTCCCACATGAAGTACAAGCTAAGTGGCTCAATATGACGTGAAACTCCAGAGAGAAGACATAACAAGAACAATGTCTTGCAACCCGTCTAGACGGGTGGTAAAGAGGAAGGAAATAATCACATTGATTCAACTCAGTATGTCTTTCAAATGATGGATTTTCTCTGGATGTCTTCCTGTGGTCAACAGGAGAGCTTCTTTTCCTGGCCCTTCGATTTGATTGACTCACTGTGGGCTAAAGGCATTCCCATCCTCAATGTCTGGAGGTGCCTTTCAACACTGTCAGCTCTCACCTCCAGCCCTAATCCGGCCTCCCTCTGGTCCTAACAGTTTACCTAAATCCTAAGGACTTAGCGAGAGTAAATAAAACAATATAAGGAACCCCCCTGCAACTTGGCTAAATAAATCCCCCAAACAGCTAATGAGAAGTATGTTGATATAACGACCTTGGCCCTCAAGCACAACAGGAGTGTGGATGAATTAACAGCATTTTAACACGTTTGCTCTTACCATAGATGTACCCAAAACTACTGCTGAGTCAAATTGCCTGAGGACTTTTTATTGAAACTCTTTGTGAATTGATTTCAAATGTCTGATCATCTGATAGGCAAAGAAAGAAGGCATGTGAGGGATACAAACTTGTATGTTTACTGAATTCTACCAACCTCAGTGTCCTGGTGGTCACATACCCCAACTGTGAGCAGTCAACTTCACGTGTATTCGGCTGAAAGCTTTCACCGTAGCCACAGGCTTACTATAAATTCTACGATTTTGGTGAAAGAGAATGCTGTCATTAATAACGTCTATTCTCATCAGAATAAATGCTCTTCTCTTTTGTTTCCTTTCTTTTACAGAATACTATTTGTTCTAAAGTTTGTTAGATTTTCCAAACAATCAAATCACATATTTGAATAGTTAATGTTTGCTGAATACTGACATTTCTATTTTAGATGTAAGAATAACTTCCTTTCAAGAAGTTCAAAAACATTCATGTGTATGCATGCATCTATTCTCACTTAATCACTCCGCATTGGATAATAAATGCTTCTACTGTCCTCTTTTTTTACCCTAAGCAAACACTGAGGGGAAAAAATAATAACTCCTTGACTTATGGGCATATTTTTATTCCCTAGCAGCCAGCTCTACAAACTTCCAAACTGGATTTCTTCCCAATAAGCATATAAAAAACTTTACTGATACAGTATGTTGAGCGAAGGTGCAATTCTCATTTTGTATAACTTCATACCTCATGGAAGGATGGTGCATTGATGGTGGCAGAGTTGGAATTGCTCTTCATTCTGATGCTGCTCCTGGGTGTTTTGGTCTTTTGAGTACCAGGGTCTGGCTGGACCAGTGGTGGAAGAGGAGGAACTCCAAGAGACAAGCTTGGGGTCCTGCACTCTCAGGGACCCCTCCCCTGCCACCAGCCCCCAGAAGAACAGTGTACCAAAGAAGAGGAGGCCCAGTGGAAAGGGGAAGGCGCCAAGAGAAAGAAAAGAAGGAGGAGTCAATTGAAAATACTTGGGGGCCCTAAAATGTAGTAATTATTAGATTGGGCTCCTTGTTTTAATGAAATATGCTGGCTCTGTCAACACCGCTGTTGCAATAAAATTCCATGTGTTTAAACCTGCAAAATGCAAACAAGAGTTTGCAGGCCTGTAGATTTCAGGGTTTTTTCTCTCTTCTTTTTACTTCAGCATGAAGCTAAAATTCTTTCTAGCTAATTCAGAGCATGTTATTAGAAGTGTTTTGCAACATGGCATCTTCTAGAAGCGTGGGGCTCTACAAAAGGATGACTCACGTTCGGCCAATGCCAGCTCACGTTCATTTTCTTAACTGATCCTATTTTAGAAATGGCAATTTGAAACACAGAAAGAGTTCAGATCACTTGTTTACCCAACAGAATCAAGGAGAGAGCCTGTTTTCCATCTATCTGCACCCCTCCCACAGCTTCTGAGTTTTATTGAATAGATAAAATAAAATTTTCTTATCATCACCAGGTGGGGATGTACCCAGGTAACTCTCTTTATCTCACTCAGTTTAAAAGATTTCTTTCATCAAAGACAACTCCTGCCCCATCCAACCCAACCCACTCTGGTTAACTCATGAAATACATTTTTTAATTTAATGCAAATAATCATGACATTGACAGAATAGGCTGATTGAGCGTAACTTAAGCTGCTATACCTTTATGAAATAGGGAGGGATTTCTTTTAAGGAACGATGCACTAACACGGAAACACAGTCTTTTGTTTAGTCTAATGCCAAGGGGAATTGAACAAAAAAGGGAGCTTGAGCTGACAACATCCAGAAAATTTTATAAAAGGTGGCTTTGCGCTCTATGGAGGCCAGGACGATCTGGGAAGGAAGCCTTGGTTTCCTCTTTCTGCTGATTAAGAGTCTAGTGCTTCAGAGTTCAGCTCCAGACACGGAAGGGAGATCTTATCGTGGGCCCTGGTAAAGCTGCATTGTTACAGTGGTCCTCATTTCCTTCATGCCGGCAAGAAAAAGAAATAACATCTAAAGTTCATTCTGGCTTGTCAGCTGTTCAGATTCTAAAGTCCATTCCTTACCAAGATTTTCTGGACCTGTGGGAATATTTCAAGGGATTGACAGCTGGTCCGTGTACTCCAAAAAATCTAGAATCCTCCAATAAAATTCTAATCTCTCAGTAACCTGGTACCATTGATTGTATTCACAAGTTCTCAATTAATGTAGGATCTCTATATCTTTATTACTCCCTGCCAATAAAATAAGACATTAAATTGAGTCCCACTAGGTTAGGTAAAACTTTCTTTAATTCAATGTATCTATATGTACATTACCAATTTCCGGTTTTGATGGATTGCGAGCAAAGAATATGACCTCTAAAATTTCCACTTTGGGGAATATATTAATGTTTTCTTTGTGGCCAATTACATGATTGAGTTCTGTAAATGCCCATAGTCATGAAAGAACACATATTTTCTGTAGGACATAAAGTCCTATATATATCTTTATTATGCTGAGAATGTTCATTATATTTTTCAAACTCTATTCATCCTTATTTTTATCTGCTTGGTCTATTAAATTCTGAAAGATAAATTAAAATCTCCCAGGACAATTTTTTGTTTTTAAGTTTTCTTTATATATCTATGAATTTTTGCTTTACACATTGAGCTTTTATATTTCTTTGGCATAAAGGTTCATAACTGTAATAAATTCTTAGGGCTTGTATATTTTTATCATTAAAGGATATTTCTCTTTGCCCATTTAATATGTAGAGATATATGTTTTCTTTGAAGCTTTATAACTTCATATCTCATTTTAAACCATTTGGTTAAATGACATGAGAGTTATCAAATGGAAAAAGCACTATTTTCTCTGATTTATAATGGACAAAGACTGGAAAAATTGAGAGTTGTTGTGTTAAGGAAGTGTATTATGAGTTAATTATTCTTTGAATCTATTTCCATTTATTCTGATTATAATTGTGTGACCAACTGAAATAGTTTTCAAATTAGTTGAAAAATTTTCTGGTTTCTAGTCAATGTTGATAGGAATAAGGTAAAAACAATTGTTCCAGAAGAGAAAACTTACCTATTGCCACCTTTACCTGCCCTGCCATCTGCTCCTCATCAAGCAATTTAATTTTGAAAATGAAATAGGTGTGTCTGGCTCCTGCCTCTGGGCAATAATTAATTTTGTTCAGAATGACCCACATCTAGTCATCTGCGTTGTTTTTCAGGTGATGAGGCGTCATCAAAATTTTAAATGAGCTGGAGGAAGAATCAACATATGCAATTTTTTGGCTTCTTCTCCATGACCTCTTTCCTGCTGGAGGGAACACCATGACTTAGGTTGACAATGGTTGAAGCAAACTGATACTTTTTTGTAAATATTAGAAACAGGAAGTTGAAAAAGACTTTACGGACTAGAAGGTACAAGCATTCTTTCAGTTGATCCTGGTAAATCAACGCTGCTTTACATTTTGACTTGACTTTCTGAGAAATTGAATAACCTCTGCTGCTAAACCCAAAACAGAAGAATTTTGTCAGGAGAAGAATTTTGTCAGTACAGAGCCGTGGCCTCTCCCATCCTTTAGGCAAAGAATCTATTTAAGTTAGTGTAATATTTCCAATATTCTACTGCTCTAGAAACAGCAATAAATGCTTTTCTACCCATCGGATCCATAGGCAGCAGTGATCAAAGCAATTCTGTCAGGAAACAACTTTATCATTTTTGGTGACAGCTGGAAGGAAGTCTTTAGAAACTTCTCTCAGAGGGTGCAGCAGGATGTCAAAGAAATGGCAGCTTTTAGCAGAAATCTCAAGGGCGCTAAGTTCACGCGGCTGAAAGATATTTAATCCCTAATCAAGCAAATGGGAGCAAGATAGTCAGAGGGACTTCAGAGGGTGCCCACTCTATTAACACCAGAGGAAGCTCTCTACAATTCTCCAAAAAGTAGAGAAAGAGATTTTTATTTATTTTCTTTTAACTGCACACCAGATAGGAATGTTCTAGATCCAGATTACCTAGGGAGGAAAAACATAGGGGAAAAAAGACATTAATGCTCAAGCAATGATAATATCATTTTATGTATCTGTCCTCGTACATAAACGTATAGAAAAGAAAGAAGGAAAGGACTCCCATGAACCCTCAGTACATCGAGATGTTTTATCTGATTGCACGAAACTTCAATTTTTAGAGGCAAATTTTTCTTCAATTAAGTAAAGGTAGTTGCCAGTTCCTTTCCATCTATTCCTCTCTATATTTGATGCTCAATCTGTTTCCAAAAGTGCAAAAAGGTAAAAAAAAAATTGTGGGTTGTTGCTGATTCTGGAGAAGGAAGTAAATCTGTTAGCAAGGTGAAGAGAGTAGAACTGGTGATCACTGTTGCCGGGAGAAATCAGCTCCTGGTCAACCAGACAAGAGGTGGTGAGGAGTCTGGGATGTCTGTGCGTGTGTCCTTTAAAGTAAACCATGCCTCCCTGGGTCAAGCCATGGTCCAAAGTGTTCAGAGAAAATAGACCTTCATGCGATATTTTGAGCCCAGACAGAAACAGGAAATTCCATTGACCTCTGGAGAGAGAACTAGTTCCTTTGAGAAGTTCTCACTTAGTTTCCATACTGAATGAGTCCTGGATGGTTCGAATGACATCCTGAAACACATACGAACAATCTCAACATACCCTTAGTGTTGAGTAAAGTTCAAACAGCCCAGAATTATTTTAAGACTTGGCATATATTGCTCTGCAAATGGGCAAATTTATATTCTAAAATCACAGAAGAGATGAAAGTGGTTATTCATATAATTTATAAGATCTTCCTACCCAAAAAATTCAACCATTGAAATCGTTTTATTAAGCATAATATCTTGAAGTCCGTCATTAAAATAAATACACTATACTTCACGTGAGGCAGCACACGTTACCACCCAGAACTGTAAATCAATTATCTGATGAAGTTAAGAACCTATCATTTAACAGAATGCAAATGAGGGGGCCGTCTGGTGGCGCAGTGTTTAAGTACGCGCGTTCCGCTTCCCCGTCGCCTGGGGTTCACCTGTTCAGATCCCGGGTGTGGACATGGCACCACTTGGCAAAAGCCATGTTGTGTTAGGAGTCCCACATATAAACTAGAGGAAGATGGGCACAGATGTTAGCTCAGGGCCAGTCTTCCTCAGCAAAAAGAGGAGGATTGGCAGTAGTTAGCTCAGGGCTAAACTTCCTCAAAAGAAAAAAAAAGAACGCAAATGAGGAAAGAACAAAACTAACATTTAATTAGCTCTCTTTATGTGCCTGCAATTAGCTAAGTACTTTATGTAACTTCTTTCATCAAATCCTTGTAAAATTTTGGTAAAATAAATATTATTTTTTAATTTTTATAGTTAAGAGGATTGAGACTTAGAGATGTTAAGTAACCTACCCACACCTCAGAAGAATCTGGTTTTGAATCCATGTTGGTTTGATTCCAAACCTTGCTGGGCTAGTATTCATCTAATGGTTGAAGGAGGAAAGGAATAGAGCAGCATTGCCCAAAAGAAATAGAATGTGAGGCATACATGTAATTTTAAATTTTCTTGTAGCCACACTGAGAAAGTAAAAAGAAACAAGTGAAATTAATTTAGTAATATATTTTATTTACTCCAACGTATCCAAATACTAGCATTTCAACATGCAATCGGTATAAAAATTATTAATGAGATAATTTACATTCTTCTTTTCTATACTAAGACTTTAAAATCCAGAATATATTTTACGTTCATAAATCATCTTAATTCATTCTAACCACATTTCAAGCTCTCAACAGTTGCACGTGGCTCATGGCCACCATATTGAACAGCACCACCCTAGATCACAGATTCCTTGCAGATTTATACCATTCACAAATTTGGTCATAATAAGTTTGTCTTCCCCTAAATTGCTTATTAAAATTTTAACTAAGACAAGTTTCTCAAAAGGTTAAACCTAGAGTTACCATGTGAGCCAGCAATCTTACTCTTAGGTATATACCCAAGAGAAATGAAATTAAATGGAAACATTTCAGACAGAAATGAAAACATACACCTACGCAAAAACACGTGCACAAATGTTCATACCAGTGTTATTGAAAATAGCAAAAAAGTGGAAAGAACCCAAATGTCTATCAGCTGATGCATGGGCAAGTAAAATGTGGTATATTCATAAAACGGCATGTTATTCAGCAATAAAAAAGAATGAAGTAGTAACACATGCTACAACATGAATAAGCCTTAAAATTACTATGCTAAGTGAAGAAGCCAGTCACAAAAGAGCACGCACGTATTGTATGATTCCATTGCCATGAAATATTCAGATTAGACAAATCTATAGAGACTGAAAGTAGGTTAGTAGTTGCCTAGGGCTGGGGAGGTTGGGAGGATAGAGGGAGTGACTACTGGGTACAGGGTTTCTTTTTAGAGTGTGTTTTAAAAGTAATGGTGGGGATGCTTGCTTGTACTGAAAACCATTGACTTGTACATTTAAATGGGTGAATTGTGTGGTATGTGAATTACATCTCGATGAAGTCGTCATATAAAATAAACTCATCTGAACTCACAACAATAATAATGAGCAAGACAAAGTCTTAAGTAGAAGTTTCTAAATATATATTTATCTGCTAATCAATAATCATTAGATATGAAGTTTCTAAAACCACTAGTCCTCCTGCTTGTACCACTTCGATCCTAGGTTCCTAGTCTTGTTGTCAAGGAGAGAATCCATCCGATGAATGCCTAGAGAAGACCCACTGGGAGCTGAGCTCTTGGTCAGGTGATCAGGATAGGGTTCCTGCCCCCTAGAGCTTATGGTCTAAAAAAATGGACATAGAAAGAAACAAACAAATGTAAACCACCATGAACAGTCCTCTAACAGGGAATCTCTTCAGAAGCTCATAAGATGCTCAAGAAAATAAGGTAAACGTAGCATTTCCTGGACCTATCAGTGCACTGACCCCACCAAAGGGATTAATTAAAATAATTTGTGATAGCTTATTTTTCGTGATATTATACTAAGTCATGGGGGCCTCATTTTCTGTTTGCGCATTCTTAAGAACAAAGCACATCTAATTTTCTTTTTCAGAATTTTGCCAAGATTCTTCATCACACTCATTGTTTCAATATAATCCAGATTCCTACTGTTCCCACTTTCTAAAAAGAGGGAAAATGTTTGGTAGCTCCAGCCTTGAGAATTTTTTCTCATTTCCTGATGATTCCTCAATGAAAGGAATTTGGTAAACAAAGAGCTGTCAAAATCTGACTCGACACATGTGCACCATGAAACACATTCACCAATGTTTTTAGCAGTGTTCTTCAAAAACGGACCAATACAAATATTTATCAATAGTAAAATTATTAAAAGTCATCAGTTTTCATACCATGGAATATTACACAGCAGTGAAAATGAATGGATCAGATTACATGCATCAATGTGGCTAAATTTCAATAGCAATATTGTCCCCGGGAAGCACAACATACAGTATCATTTCATACAAAGTTCAAAAGCAGACAAACTAAATACAATATTTACTGATACATTCACAATACCATTATACACACACACACAATAAAAAGCAAGAGTGTGATAAACATAAAATTCAGGACAGTAGTTATCTGGGGGGTGGGGTAGGGTAGAATACGTAATCTGGGTTGAGCACACAGGTCGCTTTGGGGATACTGGTGATGTTCCATTTCTTGGCATAAATGGTGGTTTAAAAGCTGTTCATGTATTTTGTTGTTTAAACTATACAAATAAATCTTCACATGCCACTTGTATATTTTACAATGTTTTAAATTACAAACAAAACACCAACAAATTGGGGCCATTATACCAAAAATGAAATAATGGATCCACATTCTGGCTGATGAAGCAGATTCTCATGGCATTTACCCTTTTATGCACATGTTATTCTGGTTTATTAGTCTGTAATAAATCCTGCGTTAACCGGATTCTGAAATTCAATGCTACTTAAAATATATAGATTCCTTTCTCTTCAAGGAGCTCTAGAGTCTGGCAAGACATTTGAGCTAAAGAATTCCTGGAACCTCAGGAGGGCTGCCAGGACAAAAGCACACTCCTTCTGCCTCATCCCCCATCAGGCGTATGGCCGAGTCAGACCACCCCCAGTGAAAGGGAGGTCAGAGATACAAGCAGAAGATGTGCACCAACCAGGCCCGATAGCTTCACTTATGAAATCTTCATCCTTGGACGTCAAAATCTCCCAAAAATGGGGAGTGGGGGTCATAGTGCTCCTTTGGGCAAATAATAATGGAAGAAGCCCCAGTCTGCCTACTCATAATGCTCATAGATCAAGCTTCTAGACACCTGCCTGGACAGAGGCCCCAAAGTAACTTTGGCACAAGAGTTGCCTTTGCATTTACTAAGCTGATTTATCTGAAGTGCACAAAAAGCCACAAGATTAGAAGCAATGGGCAGTTGCCACTGGCTCAAAGACTCTTACTCTCCCTGTGGCAAACCAGCCAGACGGATTTAAGTGCTGATTGGAGTCAGTTCTAAATACAGCAGCAACCTCACCAGTTTACGTCTCCAGCAATATTCAGGTTTCTGCTCTGCAAGAAGTAATAATTTTACTCATTAGATGTCCACATAAGAAAGAACAGCAAAAGCTTTTAAACTGTGCCACAGTAACTCATTCCCGTAAAAGGACATATTAGAAAAAGATAGGTAAAAAAAGATATTTCACGGACTCCGAATTTTTTAAAAAATAAAATTAAGGATGGCCAATAGACACATGAAAAGATGCTCATCATCGCTAATCATCAGGGAAATGCAAATCAAAACTACACTAAGATATCACCTTACACCTGTTAGAATGGCAAAAATATCCAAAACCAAGAGTGACAAATGTTGGAGAGGTTGTGGAGAAAAAGGAACCCTCATACACTGCTGGTGGGAATGCAAACTGGTGCAGCCACTATGGAAAACAGTATGGAGATTTCTCAAAAAGTTAAAAAGAGAAACACCTTATGACCCAGCCATCCCACTACTGGGTATCTATCCTAAGAACCTGAAATCAGCAATTCCAAAAGTCCCATGGACCCCTATGTTCATCGCAGCATTATTTACAATAGCCAAGACATGGAACCAACCTAAGTGTCCAGCAACTGATGATTGGATAAAGAAGATATGGTATATATATACAGTGGAATACTACTCAGCCATAAAAAAGGACAAAATCGTCCCATTCGCAACAACATGGATGGACCTTGAGGGTATTATGTTAAGTGAAATAAGCCAGACAGAGAAAGACGAACTCTGTATGACTCCACTCATAGGTGGAAGTTAACATATAGACAAAGAGAACTGATCAGTGGTTACCAGGGGAAAGGGGGTGGGGAGGGCACAAAGGGTGAAGTGGTGTACCTACAGCATGACTAAAATAATGTACAACTGAAATTTCACAAGGTTGTAAACTATCATAATCTTAATAAAAAATAAAAAAAAAATTAAGGTATCTTTCCTAAATCCAAATTTGCGTAAGTATGCATGGAAGCCATCACCAAAGGTCAGCGGTCCTGGAATGGCTGTGCCAGAATGAATTCACAATTCAGTGGTCTTATTGACCGTGGGCTCTCTGCCCCTTCTGCTGAGGCTGCCTGAATTGGCTCAGCCATCCCTCCATTCCTGCTGGAATCTGGAACTGGCCTCAAGGCCAGGATGGGGTTTACAGAGGGGAAGTGGAAAAATTTGTCCCTGCCTCTCTATTCCCTTCTCCTCCCACATTCCCAGCAGCGGTCCAAAGCTCTCAGTTCCATCTCTTGTCTCCTCCTGCAAAGGCCAGCCATTAATTATCACCGCCAGAAAACTCACCCCCTAAAGTCCCCCTTCACACTCTATGGTGCTCCTCTGCATCTTGCACAAAATACCCAAAATTTAACTTGAATCTGTCTTTTTTTCCTCAAACTATTGATTCTCAACAAAAAGGCATGAGGGTGGGACTAGGATATGACACCCATGCCCATCAATTAGGATCATTTGCAGGACATATTCAATGTAGTTACCCACTCCAGATTGGGATGCGCGTGGTCTAGGCTTCAGACTGAGCGCTTGGGAAGAGAAAAGGAATGAGAGCTACTATATTTGCATGTCACTGTTAACTCAATCCTTAGTCTAAATGGCCATGACTTTCATCTGCATTTGACTTTGTCCTAGTCCACAGGTCAGTGGTTCTTAGGTCTGTCCCATATTAAAATTGCCCAGATGGATTTTCAAAAAGTAAAGACCACTGCCCTAGCTTCCTCCTCAGAGATTCTGATTAAATTGGTCTGTGCTCGGGGCTCAGGACCTGCACTTTTTTAAAGCTCTGCAGCTGTTTTCAAAAGCATGGCCAGAGTTGAAAAGCGTCGTGTAGCTCAAGAGGAAACACGGGAAAGATCAAAGGGAGCCATAAATCAGAGACTTTACTCAAGATGTTTCTCTATTTATATTTAAGTTGGGGGGGAAGAAGAGGCATCTTACTGCATCTCAAAATGACCGCTGTGGTACAGGACACGGACTCTGGACTTGTAGGAGGATCTGAATTGACATTTGATCCCACCTCTGACTTAGCAGCTTCATGACCTTGGACTAAGAAAGAAAAGATGACTAAGGAACCACATTAAGACTAAGTGTCTCTGACCAGAGTGAGAATTCCCTCTCCTCTGCCAACACAGCCAAGAGTGGAAAATAATGATAAGCTTTAGAGTCAGTGGGACCTGGGTCCCAAGCTGAGTTTTGGTTTTTAGCCACCATGACGTTGGGTACACTACCTCTTCTCTGTAAAACTGGAACCTTGGCGGTAGCTGTGTCTTAAGGTTCTTGTGAGAACAAAGTGAGAGATTGCACATGAAGAGCTAAGGCAGCCCTAGGCATGTAGTAAGTTAGTAGTGGTTTATTTGTCCTGATACAGTCAAATTCCCGCCTCCCACCTCATCCTGCTCGTCACTTCAGAATCCTTGATAGTAAACGAGAGAATGTCAGAATGACGAGGTTGTTGACAAGTAGAACAAACGTTCTTAGTTGGTTAGGGAACGGAACACTATTTACTTCACTATTTTTTTAATTGAGGTTTAATTGACAGATAACATGATATTAGTTTCAGATGTACAACAGAATGATACCATATTTGTACACATTGTGAAATGATCACCACAGCAAGTCTAGTTAACATCCTTTATTTATTTATTCATTGACAACATTCAGCCAACATTTACTGAGCCGTTAGGCACCGCTTAATATCTATTCTAAGGGTGCCATTGTGATGCTAATATTATCATAGTGTCTTAGTCTGTTTGAGCTGTTATAACAAAATACCATAGGCTGAGTGGCTTAAACAACAAACATCTATTTTTCACATTCTGGAGGCAAGGAAGTTCAAGATCGAGGTGCCAAAAGATTGGGTGTTTGGTGAGAGCCCACTTCCTGGTTCTTGGACGGCCATCTTCTCTCTGCGTCCTCACATGGTGTGAGAGAGCCAGGGGTCTCTTTTATAAGGGCACTAATCCCATTCATGAGGGTTCCACCTTCATGACCTAATCACCTCTCAAAAGCCCCACTTCCTAACACCATCACAGAGGTCAACTCTCAGGAAAAATGTATAGAATCTACCCACCACCCACCTCACTCATCGCCGCTTCCCTGGTCTAAGCCACCACCGTCTCTTTCCCATATAATGCAATTGTCGCCTTATGGTTTCAGGTTCCCATCCAGTCACACAGCTATGTATTTTCAACCCCAAAGTCAGAGTTATCTTGCTGAAACATAAGCCAGATCACATCCTCCTCTGGTCAAAACTGTCTAAGAGCTTCCCATCTCATCTCATGACCTGTACGTGATCTGGACATGCACGCCCCCATCCTTCCCCCTCTGTCTTCCTCCTAATCCTCCTCTCTCATTCGCTGCTGCTTTGTTAAGCCCACTTACTTGACCCTGTGTGATGCTCTCCTGCCTTCTCTCCTTGCATCTTCTGTTCCCTCTGCCTGGAATATTCTTCCCCATTACCCTGAAGGCTCGCTTCCTCTCTTCTTTAAGGTCCTTATTCAAATGATGTCCTGCTCAGTGGACCTTCCCTGGCTACTCTGTCTAAAATTGCAAACTACCTCCCACTCCATCCTTTTCTCCTTCTCTGTTATCCTGAAGGGAATCGGAATATGCCACCCCAAAATATGCCATGGGCATAAGGACTATTTTGAAAAAGCAGACATAGGAAGAGCTCTCTGCTCTCCCCTATCTGCCTAAAAGCAGGGCATAAATTTCTCTTGTGCAGGTGTCCCCTTCTCCTGGACTAGGAAGAGGAGAAAAATCCTTATCACCAGAGATAGCATCAAAATGAATCTGCATAAACAAATCTTACTAAATAACTCTTATCTACCATTATTTTTCCCCATATACTTTCTAGTCACCTTCCCACAATTTATCGGGTCTGGAGGCCCAAACTCCCTTTCCTTTATGTAGTCACTTCTCCACAATTTATCACTTATTGTCAAAATGGTATATAAGCCCCCAAGTCTAACCACTTCTTTAGGTTTTTCACTTCTTTTCTGGGATGCTCCCATGCACCTAAAATTTAAAATCTTAGGGGCTGGCCCAGTGGCACAGCAGTTAAGTGTGCACATTCTGCTTTGGCAGCCCAGGTTTGGCCAGTTCAGATCCCAGGTGCAGACTTGGCACTACTTGGCAAGCCATGCTGTGTTAGGCGTCCCACATATAAAATAGAGGAAGATGGGTATGGATGTTAGCTCAGGGCTAGTCATCCTCAGCAAAAAAGAGGAGGATTGGCAGCAGACGTTAGCTCAGGGCTGATCTTCCTCAAAAAAAATAAATAAACAAAATAAAATTTAAAATCTCAATAAAATGTGTATGCCTTTTCCTGTTAATCTGTCTTCTGTCAGTTTAATTCACAGACCCCAGCCACTGAACATAAAGGAAAAGCTTTTTCTTCCCCTACAATCACTTCTAATGTACCATATATTTTCCTTATCTATCTTGTTTGTGGTGTCTCCTCGCTGTTACACAGAATGGAAGTTCTATGAAGGCAGAAATCTTCGCCTGTTTTGATAACTATTGTCTCCTTAGCACCCAGAAGATTACCCAGCACACAACATATGCTAATAAATATTGGTTGAATGAACGAATAAATAAATGAAGGGAGAGTCCTGATGGCCTAGTGGTTAAAGTTTGGCACTCTCACCACTTCGGTGGCCTGGATTCGTTTCCCAGTCACAGTCACATCTCCTGTCTGTCACTTGCCATGCTGTGGCAGTGGCTCACAGAGAAGAACTAGAAGGACTTACAACTATGTACTGCAGCTTTGGAGAGGAAAAAAAGAGGAAGATTGGCAACAGATGTTGGCTCAGGGCGAATCTCTCCATGCAAAAAAATAAATGCATGAATGAATGAATGAATGAATGGAGTACTTTCCCCTACAAGCTCTGCCTAGGAAGACAGCTATGTGAAAACTCTAGAATTCTGATGTTAAGAGAAGGATTTTATAGTAGTAAAAATATCATTGATACAAGTAGCCAAGAGAGTAAAAGTATAGGAAATAATTCAGAACTATGGCCTAGAAGCCAGAAGCAATATTTCTATTCTTGGTACCATGCCACTGGGCAGAGCCTTAAGCTTCTTGGGAAATGAGGATAATAACTGAATTTTTCTATAAGAATGAGTAAGTATAGAAAAAACAGTCTCCAGAAACTGGGCATTCCAGAAATGGATACCAAAGAATTTATTAGAGAATAATTTGGCCACTTAGCTGAGCGCAAAGAATAAGATGAGAAAATTGAATGAAACTCGCTCTCCCACGAAGTTCTAGATGTATTTGGGCCAAAGTGTCCTCCTAGTATTGCTGGGGGAATTCCCATAAGCTGCCAAAGCTGGGGCTCCGGCCAGGAACGGATTCTCTCCAGGAAAGCTTCCCTGAGTGCTTTCCAAGCACACCCACTACCACACAGTGCCCTCCGTAACCCCCGGATGCTGCCTTTGATTCATGCCAACTTTTGAAATATTGAAAAATGCTCTTGCAAAAAAAGAAGGAAGAAAACCGACTTTGGGGAAGGCGCTCTCTCTCCCGGCTGCTCCCTCCAGGACCGTAAATTCCTGGCACCTGGCTTGACTCTCAGGCAGAGGATCCAGGATTTTTCTGTTTCAAAACAAAGCAGAGAAGACAGCTCCTGCCTGTTTGCAAGTCTCTCCCATATCTCCTATCAACAATAGTCGCGCATAGTGGTTCTCAGTGTCCTCTTCTCTCAAATTTGCATTCTTCTTCACGTGGAAGAAATGACCTGCAATATGGAATGCGCCTATTTGTATTTTCCCCACTTGGGAAGCTGCCAAGAATCACACCTCTATTTGGACTTCCTTCTGTAATTCAGCAACACGAGTTGAAGCACAGCCTGCAATTTTCTCCTCTCTGTCACATCTGCTTCTTCCTCTCAGAGTAGAATCTCATACAAATCAAGGTGACCTGGGAACCAGTTGAACAAGTTCTTTTTGCCCTTGGGGATTCCTGGCTGCCTCGTGGAGCTGATCTAGGAGGTCAGTCAAGGAGTTTTAATCTTGTGGCTCTGGGTGGGACGTTTACTAGATAAACGGAGACTCAGAGTAACAGGCAGGGCTGTCTAGAGATTGGTAAAATCCACCGGATGACCCTCAAGTTCTTCAATATATCTGTTACTTCTCTGCTTCCATTACAGTAGCTTTCCTCTGGCTCTCTATGGGGACGACCTGTTTGCCAGGGTAAAATGTGACTTCATAACCAATACTGTGGTGATTATGAACATTTTTACTCCTTCCCCCTCTGGATTTAGCAGGAGGGTCCTACTAAATTTAATTGAACTAAACTAAACTAAACCCACTCAATGGCTAACGAGTATAATCCAAACTACCCAGGAAAATGCCATCATTTAAATCTAGTAAAATGACCAATTTCTCTGCTTTCTTCTGCTCAACATTTCACTTAAATACTTCAGAATTGCAGATATTGTGAAGAAACTTTCTTTTCCGTTGCATTTTTCTATTTCTTGGGGCTGTTGCCAGTCATGACTACCATATAGTTGAATACTTAAATATTTCATTTAAAACTTCATCTTAACCAGCTCAAGTGAGATGAATTATTTCCTTTTATTCTAGTAAAGAAACACACTCCGAAATATTTTAATAGTACCAACATTATTTTTATCAATATTATTGTTAACATTATCAACATCATTCCACTGTTTAAAACATCCCCAGCACATGTAGGGACTTTTAATTTAATGGGTTGATGTTCAGGTTCTTCCTGTATTAACAGGAACCTAGAGTTCTAGAAGAACCAAGAAGTTAAATTCTAGTATTTGAGGTAAACAGCGGAGAGATGGGTACCAGATTTCAGTAGGATGATACCAGGAGTGGCTTGAGTCATTGATGGAACTGAAAACATTGAGTTTTTCACAGTAGTGTTCCTTACATCAGGAGATTCCAGAAGGTTCTTTCACAGCAGGAGTCACCACCAGCATGGGAGACAAACACCACCTCCTGGTTGAACTCCACCTGCCATGAAGTGACCACTGGCCAAAGAGACTTTTCTAAGCAGCAACTGTTCCCAGGATGCTGTGTGTCTTCTTGTCTTGTGTCCAAAAGAGTAAGATCTTCCTCCAGTTCATGCTGAGGCTGAAGTGGTAGGAAGACCAGAGCTGACACCTGTGAACACTCGCCATTCCTTCAAATATTCAGGTGAAGCTATTCAAACGGCTTGTCTTACGAAAGCATAATGCAAAGTTGGGTGTAGACCCAAGGTTTTTGCATAGACTTACCCAGGTAACATTTAATGTGTTTAAATACATGGGAAAATTCCTCAGTAAAGCCTATCTTCAAAATATTCTGATTTGCTTCTGCCAAACAAATAAGAGAAAATATTTCAAAGCTGTTCTCAAGGAAACTAAGGTAGAACAATTAAGTTAAAATTCGTCTGAAGCAAATATTTCAGTCGCTTACATGAAGCTTTCCTATCTTTGTTTGCACGGTCACAAAACAACAATGGAAGGGAACCATATAAGGATTCCTGTAGCTAGGTTTCTTGAGGGAGAGAGGCCAACCACTCATCAGCTCTGCTTGGAAATCAAAACGATGCCTGACCCAACAGTATCTGGCATCTGGTTCTTAATATCCCTCCATCATTATCTTTACGTTCTTGCTTTGATTTCATCCATATCATTTGGTGCCAAGGCAAAACTCCACAGTGTTCTGCAAAAGTCTGTGGTTAGGTCCCACTGGACAGAAGACAAAATCAAGGTATCTAACATTTATAGAGCCATTCACTATGAGCCAAGTTCTACCAGACTCTATTCAAAGAGCTTTGTCTATATTATTGGAGTTAATCCTCCTTACGACCCCAGGAGGTAGGCACTGATAATGCCACCCCATTTTACAGGTGAGCAAACTGAGACAAAAGGAGGTGAAGTGACTTGCTCAAACCCTCAGGGTGTGAGTGTCAGGGCCAAGCAAGCCAGCCTCTGAGGCACCCTGTCACACTGCCTTTCACCTTTCACCAACACCCCTAGAAAAGCACAAGTGAAAAGAAAAAGGCATCCTATTTAATTTTCAAATCTAGATATTTTATATATTTAATCTTAAATTTACAGAGGCTTAGTAAATCTTTATATTCTCTGGGTGGTCCTGGTGAGTAATTTATCATCCCACTTCACCTAAAGATTTTTCATGGGAAAAAACTTAGTGCCTGAATTTACATTAATAATCTATCCCAGTTAAACACATTGTTCAGTCTGCACTTTGCCTGAGATGCTCAATGAGGCATATAAGGCGTCTATTTCATCCCAAAGGAGAACTCATTGACTCAGAGTCTATGAAATTCCAGAAATTGGAAGTATGTCAGCATAAGTTGCACAACTCCCAACGTATTTAAGGAAAAATATAAGTTGTTTCTATTGTTGAGAAATAATCAATTTTAGTTAATAAACACATTATAAAGTTTGAGGAACACTACACAGATATCCTGGGAAAACACAAATAATTTCATCATCCGACAAAGAGTTGTACTGCATCGGTATTTACATTGTAACTTTTCACATCCTGACAGTCATATCAGCAGTGTTATAGCCAAATATCAAATGGCGACAGGACATTTTCATGTCCTAGAGAAAAAGATTCAAGGCACTTTCTATATTAAAAGCTTCTTTGGTTGAAGGACAAGTGCTATTTCATGAAAATGTATGAAGTTTAACATTCCCATCCCCTCAAGCCAGTAACGACTCAACCTAAAGCAGAATTCTCATCGATGGTGTTTTCAATCTGATAAATGGTGTTAGGTTTTCCCACACCATCAGAGCTGCCTTGTTTCCAGTAGTATTGTTGTACAAGTTGCCACAAGAATGCAAAAGCTTTGAAACAAAACTTGGCGCCCATCTCCGTAATGTGAACCCACAATGTGAGGTCATGCTATTGTGGACTGTGTTGACTTCAGCAAACAGGAATTTGTATTCTGCATTGTTCTGCAAGTGTCAACAAAACATGGAGAGAAGTTCTTTTGAATTTTATTGAATCATTCAAATAAACTAAGTTATTTAAATCTAGCCATAAATTTGTAAGCTGTTTGAGGGCAAGAACGATTTTGGCTCTGCCAGGCATCTTTGCATCCTTCGTGGAGTTAGCCATAAATGCTATTTAAAAATGCATGTGCACACACAGGTACATGCAAACATGTGCAAATGTTTCTCGTTGAAGTGATCAAAGCATATTTGAGAAAGATCCTTCTAACTATAATGCAACGGAGAAGAGCTCCAATGGAGGAAAGACAGCACTTAGAAGGTTATTTTACTACTCCAGGCAAGTGACGTAGGAGGCGAGGATTAGGAAGGTAGCTGTGGATTTGAAGCCAGGATTTGAAGCGGACACTCCAGCTCCAGAGCCCTTTCGTTATTTTGCCGTAGCTTGGGCACCATGCCTAGAAAATTACAATTAATGAGAAAAAGTCATCATGCTTAATTTCCACATCTTTCAGATATTCTACATATTCAGTTCTAAACTTGGATGAAAATTCATTAAGCTTTCTATTCTCTTACGTGTCTCAGTGAGTAATTTACCATCGCGCTTCACCTAAAAGTTTTCAAATTGGAGATTACATTTAATCATTGCCTAGTTATTTTACTCCAGTATTTATTTCTGAGATGCTCCAAACAGTCTTCACCAAACTAAAAAGCATAGTGTGTTACACAGAGAACTGAGATACGTCCTAACAACTCAGACTATCTTCTACAGAGCTGTTCACTTGATATCACTGCTGACTGATGTTGTGGATGACCCAAGTGATCATCCCGCCATGCTAAAGTCTGGTGACTTCTTCAAAATCATAAGCCTTAATCCTATCAGGTCTGAATTTGAGATGATAAACCACCTTTTCTGTATCAGTGTATCTTTAATTTGAGTTTCATAAGAGTTTCACTTTCACATGGAGTTACAGAGTCAACTAACTAATGAACGAAGTCTTGAAGTTGAAGCAGTATCCTGATCCTCAATAGAATGTACCGTGGTGAACCCACTGTGGAAGGGCTGTAGGCACATCTATCTCGTTATAGAAATGCCAACACTTATAAATGTCTATCTACACCAATTTGAGAAGCCCATATTTCAATTTCCACATCTTCACAGGACAGAAAAAAGAAGGGTTTTTTTGCCCACTTGAGTCATTCACGTTTCTTAGAACATTACTGCTTCTTTCTGCAGCCAGAGAGAATTCTGGTACCAAAAGAAAGCATGGGCTCTCAGAGTTGTCACTCATTCGGAGACGTGAAATGCTTGTCTTGTACTTGCTTTGAGTCTCAGTGAACACCTATGCATTGTGGGTCCACTGGAATTCTGTGCTCCTGGGATAGCATGAAAAGATGTGCAAAGGGGACAGCAAGGAACAGCTGTGGACACACATATGGCACACAGCCCTTCTGCTCCATTGTTCCTTCAGACTTCACTTCCAAGACACCAGTTCCAAGATAAAATCTTTTACGAATTTCAAGATGACAACTGCAGAGCATTAAACCAAGCATGAGGCCCTTCTGAGCATGCGGCCCTGTGTGACTGCATAAGTCGCACACCCATGAAGCTGGCCCTGGGGACAACACAGATGTATGGATAGAGGAATCTATAAAAGGCTCACTCCAGAAATGTAGTGGCACCAAGAGACAGTTGTCATCCATGTTTCCTCTTGTCCAACTCAACATTTTCATAAATCCACCAAAACGGCATCCAGATTTCAGAATATGATGCTAACTGAGGTGGGAATGGAAAGAAATAACATGTGATCCTAAGACACAGTTCTAGTTGTCTGTTGCAATGTAATATACTACCTAAAATTAATGGCTTAAAACCAATTTATTGGTTCCTGAGCTACCACATGGAAAGGGCCACTTATCAAGAAGAAACTCCCTCCTTGAACTGTTACATGATCCAGAAATAAAATTCCATTGTGTTTGAGTCATTTTATATATATATAAGAATATGTAGAGTTTGTGGGCAGGAATTTGGACAGGGCTTGGCTTGCATTCTTCAGTCCCTTATGGCACTGACTAGCGTCGGTAGGTGGGATTCAGCTGCCCGGAATCAGATTAGAGTATCTAAGATGGGTTCTCTCAGATGCCTGGATCTTTCCACATGGTGGCTTCAACAGAGCAGCCAGACTTCTTCCATGGCAGCTCAAGGCTCCAAGAGCAAATGTTTCAAGAACCAGGAAGTGGAAGCTGCCAGTTTTTAAGGCCTGGGCTCAAAAACTGGCACAGCTTCGCCTCTTCAATCTTTTACTGGTCAAAGCAATCACAGAGCTGCCCAGTCCCAAGGGGAGGTGACAGAGACCCACGTCTTGATGGGAGGAGTGTCTAAGAATTTGCAGCCTTCCTTAATCTGCCACAGGCCCCTTATCAAAGGTCGTTTCCATATGTCCCATGAAAAACAATTACATTAACTGCAATTAACAGATTCTTTTGATTTTTCCAAATCTTTTAACCAGGCAAGTTTTCTGGCTCAGCACTCATTGTGCTCCTTGGATCTTCCTTTCATCGGTTCTGGAAATTTCCACCTGTCGTTTCTCGATCTTTTATGAATTCAGGAACTCAACATATATTTCAATCAGTCCCTGCCTTGTCCCCTTCAGTCAGCATTTATGTGTCTTTTATATGCCATGCATGTATTTTTTTATTTTATTTTATCTTTTTTTGCTGAGGAAGATTAGCCCTGAGCTAACATCTGTGCCAATCTTCCTCTATTTTGTATGTGGGATGCCTCCACAGCATGGCCGACAAGTGGAGCAGGTCCGCACCCAAGATCTGAACCCATGAACCCAGGTCACCAAAGCAGAGCATGCAGAACTTTAACCACTCAGCCATGGGGCCAGCCCCAAGTATTTATTTTTTATAATTATATTCACAGAGGAATTTATAAACTCTCAATAATTATAATATCCCTAAAACACCTCACCTTCTTCATCTTTTGTAATTTCTCTCAGAATATTCTCTTCCAAGAGGATGGGGTGAATAAATCTGACTTCTGAATAACAGTGTTGCTCCCCCCTAAAAAAGAGGTGAAGCCAATTTTTAAATTACTTCTCCCATATATTTGAAAATTTTACAAGGTTTTTCTAGAGAGCTATCTATAGCTCTTTTGCCTATAAAATGGAAAATTGTTTGGAAAAAAATGGTTCTTCCCACTTAACACCTGTGTTAATGGGCCTGCTTCCGTCTCCTTCCCCGTTTGTTCAGGGCCTCCCCCAGGGTGCAGATCTGCCTTCTCTGGACGTCACAGCCACCTCAGGAGAGTTTTCTGGCTCAGCACTCATTGTGCTCCTTGGATCTTCCTTTCATCGGTTCTGGAAATTTCCACCTGTTGTTTCTTAAATATTGACTCTTCCGCATCCTCTTTTGTCCTTCTTCTGGAAATTCTACACCCCATGTCTCTTCATCACCTACTTGTCTTTCTGTATTACATTCTGGGTGAATGCCACAAATGAATTTTTAAGCTCATAGATGCTTTCTTAAAGCCTGCTTAAGTGGCTCTTTGATCTGTTTTTGAAGATTTTTAAAGACTTTCATTTTAATTTCTACAAGTTTTATTTTGTTCTTTTTTCAAACATTCCTGATCTTCTTGAGTATTGCTTTTTTTCTCATGTCTCCTATTTATTTCCTTTTTTGGGTCTTCAAACAGTGTAAACATACTCCAGGTAGAGTTCAGTGTCTGTGATTCAGGCCTATGTGGGAGAAGGATAGGAGTCAGACACACCAAGTTCAAATGCTCTGTGATCCTGGCTCTTACTTACCTCCCCAGGTCTCACCTTCCTCACTTGGAAAATGGAGCTATGAGTAGTACCTGCCTCTTGGGGCTTTACTCTATAGTATTAACTCTAAAGCATTAACTCTATAAATTAAAATGGAAATCGCCCTTTCACCAAAATCTTTGGTCCTCTGATTGAACTTGGAGTAGGCTACAAAAGAAGAAAGAGACCAGAAAGGGGATAGAGGGAGTCAGCCCTGGATGGCCAAGCCCACGGGCTCCGGCGCTTCTAGGAGATGGGGACAGGAGTGCCTGGCAGATACCTGGCTGGTCCCCAGCAAATAGGCTTTGGGTATGTAGTAGAGGCCTCATCGCAGGAGCAAGGACAGCAACATTCAAGTTGCATAAAGAAATCTTCCAACAGGTTTGCTTGAAGCCCAGGGCGAGTACCATCCTAACAAGCATCAAACTGAGTCTCAATCCTAAGGTCAACAGTATTTCCAAAGACTGCTGTTCCAGAGGAGATGAGCTCAGTCGGTAGGGACTGTCTGGAAGCTCTGTAGCCCCCTAAATCCAGTGGTGTGCTGGTAAACCAGCTCTCAACAAATTAAAAACTCATTAAGTCCTCACTTACAGTGCGTGCCAGTTTCCACGGGGTAAGTTCTCCCACCGTGGCTGAGACCAGCACGATGTCACTGGGCCCCGAGTGGGGAAGAGATGTGCTCATCCGGCCCTCACGCTCTGCAGCACACGGCCGCTTCCTTGTGCAAGTGGCAGGGCCTCAGCAGCAGGTGTGCTGCCGACACACACCCTGTAACATTGAAGGGATTATGCTGTCCCTAGAGAAGGAATATTTCTATTTATGACTTAGCTCAGCTTTATCCTGAGACTGCCATGTACATAATGCATCCCCCCCAGCCTGACAGGGACATTACTGCCCACGAGGGTAATGCTGTAAATAATCTGCACACAGCCTGTCTGCAGACTATCTGACCTACTTTGTTCTCCTCTATGACAGCCCTCGTGTCTTCATAGGAAATAGAACATTTTTAAGATGCTATTGGAAAAACAGTTCACAACGCTATCAAGTTAAAGAGCTATTGTGATACGGGGTTCCAGCTACAGGACCTCAGTCTACAGATTGAGAAAAAGCCAGCTGGGGGCTTTTTACCAAATTTTACATAGAGTAACGATTTGTTGGATGACATTGACTGAAAATATTGAAATGATGAAAAACGTCCATCAGTATGCATCAGAATCCCCTGGAGGGCAGTTAAAACACAGATTCCTGGGCCCTCCCCTGTGAGTTTCTGATTCAGTGGGTCTAGGGCCCATGAATGTGCATGTCTAGCAAGTCCCCAGGTGGCCCTGATGCTGCCCTGTGGGGACCACACTCAGAGAAGCACTGCCTTATCCACACAATGCCTTAGAATCGGTGTTTCTCCAGGAACTACTTCTTGATAGCTAGTACTTTAAAATTAATCATTCGTCATCCATCAAAACCAAATGGAAGCTTCCTGTCACACGATAATACCGTTAACAAATACCTCTTGTACTTTGTTAAACTGTCCATCTGTGTTTATTAAACATGCTGCAATAAAAATTCTAGAATCTACACTTGAACTGAAAGGAGACTTCCAGAAGACTGATACCATTAATACTGTAGCAAATGAAGTCTATTTGTGGAGTTTCAAGGTTCTATTTGCTTCTTTTGCTCCCTGTGAGTAGCAATCATTCTATTTCCAGCCTCAGCAAACAAGAGTTACACAACTCGCTTGAGATTACCCAGCAAATAGCGGACGAACGTTGTCTCCAAAGTGGACCTTTCTCCTTCCTGCCTCTCTCCAGTGCCCAGAACACGGTGGGTTTACAAGAAATTCACGTGGAGTTGTGAAATTGTGGAAGGAAGGAAAGGAGGGAAAGAGACACAACCCCGGCAGCATGAGTTTTCATGGCCCTGGCGTCAGAGCTGGGCCCTCACATTTTACATTGTTGAGCCACACTCTGAAATTCCCAACTTCCCTTTTCTTAGGATGAAGTTGCTCTGTGTACAAAGGTGGTTGGTACCGCAGACTGTGCCCAGGAGAGACTAAAACAAAAACCCCAAATGCTATTTTTAACAGCTGGTGCAAGCAGGATGTGATGGTCATTGTTTTAAAATCACATCTCCCAACAGAGAAAAATAATCTTAATTGAGGTGTTTTGTTTTGCTTTTTTTCCTGTCTCACTCACAATACTCTTACCTCCTTTTCTAACTGGCCTGGAAATTAATTCATCCTTGCTATTTTTCTGAGTTATTTTTTTTAAATAACCTTGAATTAAGATCTGCCACTTGCTTTTTAATTTTACACGTGTTAGCCATGACTGTCAGGCTGAGTTTCCCTAGCAGGTTTCAGGGTCATTTTGCAAACACCACCCCAGCTGTCCCCTCCTCCAGCTTTCCCGTGTGACCCCAACAGTGACACCTCAGCGAGTTGGGGCCAGGTCTGTGGATACAGCCCACAACCCTGCCTGTAAATGCTAGAAGCCACAGTCATTCCTGTCTTTGTCCCACAGGCCAGCCAGATGTCACAGGTTTGGCTTCTTGTTTGGTTGCATTGTTTTTATTTTTCTCCTGCTGGTCTGATAGCTTTTAGAGCAGGCGTTTTAGAAATGAGATGTGTTCGGAGGCCTCAGGTGTGAATAACCCACTTGAGGGGACTTCGCCCATCAGTTCAGTCCCTGACACACCCCTGGCTTACGGGCCTCAGGGTGGGCAGTCCCCGGGGGCGCTCACGGAGGGGGTTAAGATTTCAGGTCCTGATTTTATCTTCAGTTTAGTGAAAGGCAGGTCCTCTTTGTAAAAAAGAAATGATTGTTTCTAGAACTTGGGATTTTATATAACAGCTAATATTGCTGAAGACTGCTATTTCTTCAGCTTCCCTAATCTGTCAGACAACGTTCTAAGCGCTCTGCCAGCAGCCCTGCAAGGTGCGTCCTATGGTTTCCTTTTACACAGAGGAAGTGACAGCTGAGAGAAGCCGGGGAACTTGCTACAGAAAACTAAGTGGCAGCTGGTTCTATTTGTCTCCAAATAATAATAGCTAACGCTTGTCCTCTTAGTCAGCTCAGGATGCTGTAACAAAATGCCTCAGGCCAGGCAGCTTAAACCACGGACATTTATTCCCCCTGGAGACTGGAAAACCCAAGATCAAGGTGCCGGCTGCTTCCGTGTCTGATAAGACCTTCTGGTTTGCAGACTGCCATCTTCTCACCTGTCCTCACATAGTGGGGGAAAGGAAAAAACAACCTAAAAGCCCTAGTCTCTCTTCCTCTTCTGAAAGGACACTAATCCCATGATAAGGGCCCCATTCTCCTGAGCTCATCCAAACCTAGTCACCTCCCAAAGGCCCCGCCTCCCAGTGCCGTCACTATGGAGGTCAGGGCTTCGCTGTATCAATTTCGGAGGACACAAACATTCAGTCTATAATATTTATTGAATGCTTTATGCTAATCCTTCTATGCGTATTCCTTCTTAGGATCCTCACAACAGCCCGAGAAGGAGAATATTATTGTCATCTCCATTGTCCAGAGGGTGAGATGGAAGCACAGAGAGGTTAAACAACCTGCCCCAGATGGCACAGCTAGGTGAATGCAGAGCTGGGACACAAACCCAGGCAGCTGACTCCAGAGCCCACACCTACCCACTGAGCCACAGGACCCTTGTATTAAGAAGCACCGCTCCTTGATAACCATCATGGCTCCTCCCCAGAACTCTAGCTTCAGGGGAAGAATTTGTTTCAGAGACAAGAAAGACACAGTGAACTGGGAGGTGGAGGCCTGGTGTCTAGTTCTAGCACTTTCTCTGTCTCCCTGTGTGACTTGGCCACATCCCCTAGCTCTCCTGGGTCCTACTTTCATTATAAAACGATGGAGTGCGAATCTCTCTCAGCTGGCTCTCAGTTTTGGTCTGCTTCACTGCTTATGTGCTCCGGTCAACAAACCCTCCCCCAGGCACCGAGCGCACCGCCCACCTCTGCTGACAAGCAGGGACAGGATCTGCCTGAAATCTCCTGACTCTCAAGTGCTGAGTTGTCCCTTGACAAGGACTCTCTCAAGAGCCCTCCCGAGTGTCAGCTTCTGGATCAGACTCCCTCAACAGAACATGCTACCCGGATCCCTCTGTGCAGAGGGAGCGCCCACCCCCAGGCCCAGCTTCACAGGTGACCATGCAGTCGCACGGAGCCCTGGGCTAAGACGGGCGGGACACCTGGTTAAACACTCTGCTGTCACTGACTTAAATACTTAGCCATTTTTGAATAAGGAGCCCTGCATTTTTATCTTTCTCTGGGCCCTCCAATCGATGTCCTGTCCCCACTGGTCTATGCTTCTTGTTCTCCCAGTGCACAGACTCACTCCTCTCTTAATGGAGGCCACTCAAACACCCTTGTTTTATAAGAACGTAGAACCCGGAAGATCTTAGATATGTGTGCCCAAGTCACATAGGGAGCTAAAGAAAGTGCAAGAAGTAGAACCCAGGCCACTAGCTCCTAGTCCGCTTGTGTCTTTCTTGTCCATGACACACATTTTCACCCTGAGACAAGAGTTTGGGAAGGAATCATGAAGGTATCAGAGGAGAAGCGGTGCTTCATACGAGGGCCCTGTGGCTCAGTGGTTAGGTGTGGGCTCTGTAGCCGGCAGCCTGGGTTTCTGTCCCAGCTCTGCACTCACCTAGTTGTGTGACCTGGAGCAGGTTGCTTAACCTCTCTGTGCTTCCATCTCATGATCTGTACAATGGAGATGGCAACAATATCCTCCTCATAGCACTGCTGTGAGGATCATTCTAGTAAAATGAGACCTTTTGATCAATAATTATTATTTCTTGCATATATAGAAGGAAGGATATAGTCGATTCTCCATTTTTTCTGTTCTGACCGAAAAAAAAAAAAAAAAAAGAGCAAAGGGATGTCCTAGGAATGAATGTTCTGGTTTTCCTCAGAAAGAAGTTAAAAATGAGATTTCAGGTCATTAGGACTATTGAGGGAACAGGTGAGATACTAACTAAAGAAATTAGGGTAAATAGCTAATTAAAGTCTCGAAGACGCTAGCTAGGGGTCGGGTCACATCACAAGTTCCAAATCTCAGCATCCCTGAGGGTTCCGAATCTTCTGGAAACACTACCAAGAAAGGACAGCCCAGAAGAATTCTCACCTTAAGAGGAAAAAAAAAAAATCAAGTTTAAGTTGAAGACATTAATCAAGGTTAGGATTGATGTGAGCTAAAGTATTAATAATTAGGCAATTATATGAATGGTGGCTTTAAGATAAGGACTGACACACACATGTGCCCCTTTCAAAGTGGCAGGCCATAGATTCTCAGAAATAACTTTTAAAACCAAAGTAGGGGGTAGCAGTGATGGTTGCACAACATTGTGAATGTACTTAATGCCACTGAATTGTACACGTAAAAATGGTTAAAATGGTAAAAAAGGAAAAAAAGGGTCAAGCTTACCCTTGTCCATTGGTGTACAGTTGCTCACGGGAGTCCAGCCCAACAACACATGTTCCCCACGTCCAAGGGTCCGGCAGCCCCGGGCACGCTGGGCACATGTGTTCTGGTCATGGACAATGGTCAGTCAGGCAGTCACGAGGGAATGAAAACAAACCAAGCAGATATTAGTGATTCGACTTCGAAACAAGCATTTCCTGGTCCCCCTCTTCCAGATTTCTGGATTAAGTTTAACTGGAGAGTATCCCGAATTGCAAGATGAG
The DNA here is from genome assembly GCF_021613505.1 of Equus quagga. Lineage (NCBI taxonomy): Eukaryota > Metazoa > Chordata > Mammalia > Perissodactyla > Equidae > Equus > Equus quagga. The sequence goes on from NC_060275.1 coordinate 107,067,939, forward strand.
GCGTTTTTAAAATCTTTAGAATTTGCTATGATTTAGCTGTATCCATCAGAATTTTTATCAAGACCGTGCACCCAAAACAAGACAAAAGAATAAGTAGGCTGCTGAGGCTGACAACAGAAGCAAACGTCATCCTCACGCGTCCCAAGTTCACATCTGTGTGGTTCAAAATCTCCTCATTTTATAATTTGCTCTGTTCATATAATGTCACACTTCTGAAACTTTGATGCACATTTGTGCTAATAAAATGCCATTTCAATTCTTTTTTTAAAAAAACCAAAGCAGGACAAATTAGAGAGCAGTTAATTGCCTCTACTAGTCACTAAATAATGGTTTATTCGGCTAAAGAAGAACCATGTGCGCTGCAACCCTGTTTTTTCACCCCTCAGGATTACTGTGGACCCCAAACCTGAGGTATGACTGCTTCCCGACACCGCAGGGAAAGCAGCTGGGAGAATGAGCAGCCCGCCTCGGGGGGTCGATGCAGAAAGAAGCAAGGGCTGTGGGCCAGCAGTCCTGGGATGCCCTCCTGGCCGTGGGAGCTTGGTCAAGTTGGGAAGTCTCCAAAACCCCATGTACCAATTCACAAAGTGGGGACGATGGTCTCGCAAATTTAAAACAAATGAGAAAAGGGGTTTTAGAATTTAATTTCCATGTGGAAAAAAAAAGAGCCTTTCTTTCTTCCTTCTCCTTCCTCCTTCCTTTCTCTCTCTCTCGCTCTCTTTCTCTCTTCTTTCCTTCCTTTCTTCCTTCATTCCTTCTTTCCTTCTTCCAACTTTAAAGTTCTCTGTGGCAATAAGACTAAAGCACATTTACTTAGGATTCTTCAGCTTCTCTGAGGGAATAAGAGATTCCCTGGAGAATGGGGGATAATTCATGTGGTTCCATTTTTTCTCATTGCCAGTGCTGTATGATTTGCAGTTATCCTATAAGCCAATATTTGTCATTTAATTTTGCCTAGTGGTTAGGTTTCACAGATTAAATAAAATTATTTAATATGGAAAATAGTGTTGGGAGCTAATTCTTAGAATCAAGAGCGACCTTAGAAAGAACTCAGCGCCCTGTCTTGACCTATTTTAGGTGCTTCTGAGGAAGCATCAAAGGAGCACTTTCTGAGGGTCATCAGGGGGTCAGGGGGAAGAACCCCTAACGTGCTTGCTCTCAGGAGGGAACCCTGGGGTGGGGCAGGGGAGGAAGTCAGGCCACATGAACCATGGGGTCAAACTTACTTGACATCACACTCATCTCACTCCCTCAGGGAGCTGCTACCACAAGCCTGACTGTCAAGCTTACTGAATTATTGGGAAAAAGAACAAAAAGCAGGAAAATACGGACCTAGAGGCAAAGAAATTCAAGGCTCCTCCCCTCATCTTGAACTCTCACCTCCCCTAGTTTGAATTAGGATAAAGGTAAATCCATTGGACTCCCAAGTAGGAGTGTTGACCAAGATGAGTCAAATTCTAGGAAATTATATTGGCCCATATCCTAGTTCTGGAATCTTCTACAAGGATACAAGTGACAGTGGCTGTGGGTGTGGATTCTTCATTTCCCTGAGGTCACAATGGAAAGCAAACTCAACTTTATCATTTTCTATAACTAGAGAAAACTTCTATAGTATTTTTTATCATTCACTATGTAGGACACGGTTCTAAGTAAGCCCATGGCGTAGATGCCATTATTCTCATCCCTATTTTATAAATTCGGAAACTGAGGCACCAAGAGATTGAGTTGCCCAAGGTCACATAGCTGGGATGCAAACCCAAGTCATCTGGTTCCCAAGTTTGGGACCCTAACCACCAAACTATACAGCGGGGTCATCACACTTTATTGAAATTATTTTTAAAGTGTTTCCCCTAATAGAGTATCTTTCCCATGAGGGGAGGATCTTTGTCCTTCTTTTCACAGCTAAATCCCCAGAAACCACCACACTGATGATTCACAATAGACAGTCAATAAATATTTGTTGAATGAATACGTGAGGGCTGGAACAGAGACTCTAGGCTTGGGAAAAAAGTTCTGTGGTTGCATCTGCATGCTACTTTCTCGGCCACGCGAGTTTAAGAGTTCTTCAAATCCGCCCAGGAAGCTCAAGGACCCGGGGTTTGGTCTAGGAATGTGGGCAGAGTACACTTTGCAGCCAGCCTATGTTCTAGGTCTTTCAGGCACACTCAGCTTAAAAGAGCTCTCCTGTGGCCTCCGGCCAGTCTCCAGACTGGTGGGTACCAACGCTGAGAGCTGAACCCCAATGAGCATAGAGGTGTTCCTTAGTTTTGCCCTTCCATGTTTATTCTCTAAATACAGATCCCCTTCCAGGATATCATGTGGATGGGGGACTGAATTTGTACTCTCATTTCTGGGTCAAATACCATCTCTTAAAACCCTTTTGGTGTGACCCTTGAAGAAAATCTCAAATATAATTCCTTCCAAATAAATTTTTCATACCACTGTATCAATATTCAAAATAATGAAGGCGCTTCTCATTCCCCTTCTCTAATTAATTTTTTCTATAGCGTTTATCTCCATGTAGCATGTTACATATTTTTACATTTATCTTGTTCATTATCTGTCCCCCTTAGAAGAATGTATGTTCCACAGGGGAAGGAACATGCTGTCTGCTTTGTTCACAAGTGTATACTAGGCCCAGAACAGTGTCTGGTACATAATAGTCATTCAATTCATATTTGTTGAATGAATGAATGATCTACCTAAATTACTTAGCACAGCCCTGTGCCTGTTTACTGCTGTTTATAGTACTTTGTGTATACTGTTTCATACTCTTAATAAATAAGTTTAAGAAGCTAAGATGTTCAAAGAAAATAGTTCCCAAGATCGGGTAACCCAAGGTGGGAATGGGCACTGGGCTTTGTTATGGAAAGAACAAAAATGTTCTAGAATTAGATGTGGTGATGGTTGCACAATCTTATGAATAGACTAAAAAATGTTAAATTGTACACTTTCAATGGGTGAATGTGTGGTATGTGAATTAGTTTGAATGTAAAGCCGTTGATTTTAGCAATAGGAACCATTCAGTTCTGCTAACTTGATATCTACATGACCTTTGTTAACAACTAGTGGCTTCCGGTGAACAGCATGTGTCAAATGATCATTTCCAGTCCATTACTCAGAAGAGACCCCTTGCCTGAGCTCAGCCGCTAACTGCTGCTCAATATGGTAATTTTCATCCCTAGTATTGGAAATTGACAAAAAAGCAGAGTAAATATCTAAATAAGAACCTGTTGATTGTTGAAAGCAAAATAAGTCTCTAATTGTCACAGGGGACGTCAAAAAAATGTTTCCTTGGATGTAAAAAAAAAGGCTTTCTGCAATCGTGGCAAAACATGTGGCTGATTCAGGGGACCAGCCAAGATCTCTTACTCGGCTCTGCTCCCCAGGCTCATGTATTAAACAAGTCAGTGGAGAGAAAACCCTGGAGACAGCCTGGCAGGATTTTGGCTTCTTTGGCACTATGTTAAAGACCTCAATAGATTTCCTATGAATTCCATGATTTATTTTTACAGCCTCCCTTGCAATTTAATGCCTGCCCACAGTTGATGAATTGTCACGTGGATTAACACACACACTCACACAGCATCTCGTATCCCACCACCGACATTTGAGAGGTCACTAAATCTAATACGCTTTCTCATTCAATATATTTTCGAAAGAAAAACTGAAGTCTACAAGTACTTAGACTATTCCAGACAACTCCTTTGGACAAGGATGTGTTTGGGTACGGCATAATTTTCCTGATCTGCAGTGGTTGTAACTGATGTTTTATGACTGTTCTGAAAAGAACGCTGTCTTCTAATCGCTACCGAAAACACATTCAATGCTCGCCTCTCTGTATGGTGCAACTCAAGATGACTGAGTGCCTCAGGCTGTGGCGAATTCAGTTAAGACACGCTACACCGTCTCTAGCTCCAGCGCTGGCCTGTTTCAGGCTATTGATGTTCACTGTTATTAAGGGCATTGCTGTTTTAGAATCATGGGAAGAGCCGAGATGAATTCACTGGTCCTCTTCTTTCCCTTTAGTGTCAATACTTAACAATCTCAGGAATTGAAATGAGACTTCCTGACTTCCTATTTCTTTTTTAGTTTTTGAATTCATACAAGTTTCGCAACTGTAAATTTTTCAAAGTGTTTAGCTAGTGTTCTCATAAGCAGTGAGGTAAGTTAAGCCCACTGATGAAGACTGTCTCTCTCTGCTATTCTCCAAAGATACCCACTTAGCTTGTTTAAAACGTGAGCATCGCATTAAAGGCTGTAATTTAAATTGCATCACCTTTCCCCATAGAACATAACTCCAAACGGAGCATAACAGGAAGATCAGTTACGTTTGCTTGATCCCTTGAGATTGGTTGATCAATTATTTTAACCATGACTTGTTCCAAATTGGATTTTCCAGTGTCAAAGAAGAATCCTTTGAAAGGGAGTCATCAATTTTTCCTAGTTCTTATTTGCTGTAATGTATATACCAAGCGTAGTCAACCTCTGGGCCATGGGTGGGACGATGTGCCCTAAAATTGTGTGCAAAGTTTTGTGTGTGGTACCTTTTTCCAGGAAAAGGGTGTATAGTTTCATTAGATTCTAAAAAGCACTGGTAAACCAAAAAAAGTTAGGAACCAGTTTGACTGAGAATATCAGCGCTCACACATAGCCAAGAGTCACAGCATTTCTTGGAATTTCCTTTTGGTCCTCATCACTCTCCACCGAAAAGGGGTAAAGGTTTTCTGGGTAAGTGATGGTGAGAACAGCCTACCAAGTGTCTCACCGAGTTGGAGCCTCCCTTGAGCCCCTTTATCATTTGGGCAAAATTTCTCTGCTCAATCAGCCAGCCCTTGCTCTAACCAATGGGAAATGAATAGTTCAGAAAAGTGAAGCTCCTCCAGGGCCCTGACTTGATGAATAGCCTCATTTTTGTGGAGGGTGGATCACCTCAATAGGAAGCCACCAAACGAAAACCAGTTCCTTCTAGGAGTTAGAAGTCCAGATGTCTTAGAGCTGAGCTAAGTTTCAATTTCCATCAGGCCGTGACTCAAACCCATCATCAGTCTGGCACTCTCATCCACTTCCACCTCTATTGTGGCCCATCACCACACCCACTCCCTACCCATTAGCCTTGAAACTCCATAGACATCAAAGTCAATCATGAAGGGGGGAAAATGTCTCAAAGGACTGCCTAGAGACAGTGATGAAAGGCAGGGCACAGCGCTGGAGATCAGGAATTTGAGATGGGTGGTTGTTATGGATTGAATGCTTGTGTCCCAAAACTCATATGTTGAAACCCGAATCCCCCCAAAGGGATGGTGTTTAGGGATGGGGTCTTTGGGAGGTAATCAGGTCTTGAGGACAGAGCCCTCATGATGGGATTAGTGCCCTTACCATGAGAGACACAGAGAGCTTGCTGATCTCTGCTCTCCACCACGTGAGGACACAGCAAGAAGATAGCCATCTACAAGCCAGGAAGAGGGTTCTCACCAGACCCGACCATGCTGGCCCCCTGACCTCAAACCTCCCAGTCTTCGGAACTGTGACAAATAAATTTCTGTTGTTTAGCCAACCAATCTATGGTGTTCTGTTATGGTAGCCCGAACTGACTAAGACAGTGGTTTAGAGCAGCATGGAAGTCTCTCTTTTAGCATCAGCTAGTAGAGTCCCAGACTCCAACAGCAGGTGGACTTCATGTGTGGCTGGGCTGAGTCCAGGCATGCAGCTTGAAAAAAGACAGCTAGTGCTGCTTGAGATTAAGGATTTCCACCATCTCCTACTCTTGCGTGCCTCTCTCTTTGTCTCATTTAAATGTTATAAGCATCATGTGGACTTAAACCTTGCTTTCAATTCCTTCACTTACTGTCACTTTATTTCTCTAGGCCTTTTATTTCTTCAATGGGGAATAATAACATTTACCTCACAGAGTTGCTATAAAGGATTAAGTGTGACAATATTCATAAAGCTCCCAGCACACACCGTGGCACTTGGGAAGGGCTCATGGAGGCGAGCTATTAAAATGAACTTCCATCCAGTTCCACGAAAATTAGGTACCACGCTGTTCCTTCCACCCAGTTCCACCTCTCTGTTTTCCTACTGACCCTTTTCCTGTCAAACTTGGGCTCACTTTTCAGACCAAGGCTTACATGTAACTTCCTTAGAAAACTCTTGTAGAAACTCTAGTCTAGATTAGGTTGCTTATGGCACCAATCTATGGCCATGTAATATCTTGTCCTGTTTCTTCTGTAGAACTATAAACAAAACTATTTGTTTACTGCTATAAACAAAGTTCTTTTTTCTCCCTTTCCTCTCCTCCACTATAAGCTCCAAGAGGGCAGAGAAGAAATCTTCTGAATTGTCTCCCCAGCAGTGAGCAGGTGTCTGGTATTCATATTTGCTTAATAATTATTGGTTGTAAGAGCGAGTGAATGAATCGACGAATTGAGGAACCGATTCTTCATGAGGACTTGGCAGTTGTGTGAGCATTGGTCTATACACTCCAACTGTGCCTTACTCCTTTCTCCCCCGAGTAGTATTTGGGGAGTAACATTACTTTTCCATTCGGAGCTGAGGCAGCTTTTATGCTGATCATGCACCAAAAGAATCATCACATTCAACATGAATATTTGTTTCTCCTAAGTCAGCCCAGAGTGTTTTATTTTCTTTGTCCTTAGAAAAGGTCTGGTGAACTGTTATAAACAGACACAGGTAAGCAAAGGAGACTTTCCTGCCCTAAACACTGGCTGTATGTCTAGGAGCCCCGGGGGTGGGATGCACCCCAGAGCGTGCCTACCGGATGTTATGGCCCTCCAGCTTCCTGCAGGGAAGGGACTTTCCTCCACTACCTCTGAGCCTGTCACATCACAATATGACCTAATGATCATCTTAGCTTGTGACAAAGGACTTTTCACTGGGTCCAACTCCCAGGACTGTAACCAGGTTAGGGAAATGTAAATGACCCAAAGCTATCACTAAAAGCAGACTGAAGCTTCCTGGGTACCGTCAGCATATGGCCCCAACAAAACAGACAGCGCATCTCGGTACCTTTCCCTATATTTACCTGTTTCCTTTCCCTGTTAAGAATGAACTTATGTTTTCTACATGTAGAAATAACTGCTAAATGAATTACCCAGCTCCTTACCCTTCCAGAAATCGTCTGCATCTAGGATCTATCCACAAACCCCTCAAGAAATAGCCCTCCTCTCTCCTACACAGAGAAGTTATTTTGAAATCTTGTCCAGTAGTAGTTGACTAATTTAGTTATATAGGTACAATAGATAATGTAGATATAAAGAAATCCATCTTGAGCTAGAAATCATTCAGGTTCACTATCAATATTAATAAAAGTAGGTGAAAATGGTCTGGCATCTTAGCAGCAAACTAGATGTGTAAGCTTAATCAGGCTTTAAAATCCATTGTCTCAGTTTATCCATCCATAAAATGAGGATAATAATTTAAGTAATATAAAGCAACTTGGTTCAGTCAATAATTAATACGGGTTGGCTATTATTATAATTATCATCATCCTAATCATCGCTAAATACCTACAGCTCAAAGGACACAGCCCTAATGGGGAATTCGGCTATTATTCATTCTACAGTATCAAATGAACTTGCAGCTGCCTTAACTTTTCAGCTAAATAAACCACCGTGCATTATTAAATTCCAAATGCTCGAGCTGACCACAGTCCATAGTGAGGAAATATTTTAATTTAGCTGGTTGTGCAATATTTAGTAAAAAGGCATGGATATTTGCGGGGAGGGGTGGGTGTAGGATTCCAAGAATGGCTCAACAAATCAACACTTACGATATGAAAATAGCCCCCCAAATTGTCAGCGCTTTGTTCCAGCATAATGTTAGTTCTACAAATATTGCCAGACGGTATAGGTGGACACTAAGCCCCCAAAGGTCACATTTTTTACAAAACATTTTTGAATTCTCAGTGGAAGTCACAGCCACTGAGGTATCCTCATTGACCTACATGGTTTTGGTTGACAGTGGCTAACAGACATTTATGGACTTCCGGTCCAAATGGGGCTGAGTACATCTAGGTTGGAGAGAGCTGTCCCATATTCTAAGTTCTACCAGGAGAAGAAAACAAAGATTTCACTTTGAACCTCATGATGGTTAAGTTTATGTGTCAACTTAACTGGGCCATGGAGTGCCCAGATATTTGGTCAAATATTCTTCTGAGGATTTATGTGAGGGTGTGTTTGGATGAGTTTAACACTTAAATCAGTAGAGTGAGTAAAGCAGATTGCCCTCCTTAATGAGGGGGGGCTCATCCAATCCATTGAAGGCCTAACTAGGATGAAAAGCTGACCCTCCCCTGAATAAGAGAGAATTCCTCCTGCTTTACAGCCTTTGAGCTGGGACATCACTTTTTTCCTGCCTTTGGGTTAGAACTGAAATGTTGACTCTTCCTGGGTCTTGAGACTGCTGGCATTTGGACTAGATCTATAGCATCAGCTTTCCTGATTTTCAAGCCTTCACACTGGAACTGGAACTACACCGTTGGCTCTCCTGGTTCTCTAGCTTGCTTACGGAAGATCCTGAGACTTCTCGGCCTCCGTAATTGCTTAAGTCAATTCTTTATAAGATAGTACTCACTATTTCTCTCTCTCCATATGTATATATATACATAGATGTATATCCTACTGGTTCTGTTTCTCTAGAGAACACTGACTAACACAACCCCATACCCTGCTTATCCTATAACCAGACAATTGCTCAAGCATAATGTGTCAATTCGTTGAGCAGTCCATGCTACATGGCTCTCTCTCTGCCTGTGGTGTCCTCCTCCATCCTCCTGGTCTGGCAAACACATACTAACCCTCAGAGACCCAGCCCCAGTGTAAACTCCCCCTGGATGCTTTCCACAAGCCAGAATTAGTTGCTCCATTCTCATTTCTCTCAAGCATTGTGTAAATTCCTCTGTTATAAACTTACATAGTGACGTGTGCGCCTACCCTAAAACTCTGAGTCACTAGTGTGCTGATAAATATGGATCCCAGAGTTCATCACTCAGCACTCCTTTGTATTCCCAGAAACTAGCACAGTGCTGGAAAACGATAGCTGCTCAAAACTTCTAGACCGTTCTCATTTATTACTAAAGTGGTCCTATTCAGGTTCAGCTTTTGGCAGTTTCCTGAAATAAAGAATAGAATTATCTTCGGAAAACTCACCACTTTCAGTACTCTTTCTATTTCTTGAAGCTTTTATACTTCTCAAGGCTCTTCCCGGCAGTGAAACTGATTCAATAAACTAATTCAAAAAAGACATCAAGGATAAAGCTAGAAGTTAACTGTTAAAAATATGCATTAGTTTAAAAGAGAATGCCTATACAAGGCAATGTTTAATCTAAAATCACAAGAACTCAACAGTGGAATTTCACACACATTATTTCTATCATTGAGGTAGAAATTTGGAGCCTAAAGGCATTCTTACCAGACTACCTCAAATCATATAAACCAGCCAGCTTCATGCTGTAATGATGTCCAGCACCTCCACGTTTCAAATCTGGAACCACAATCAGCTCTGTAAACCATACAGCAGAGTAGAAGTCCTCCCAAAGGACCTCCACTTCACCTCCTCGTCAGGTTGACCAACACTCTCAAATCCATCTCAAAAGCAAATTCACTGAGACCCAAACATGCAGAAAGCTCGAAGCTGGTAGGCTTTTCTCTGGTACAGCCACAAATTTCAGATGCAACCAGCAAGCTGTGTGCTCACCAAAATTAAATGCATGTGTTTCCAAGTATTTTTATCCAATTTAGACTTGTTATTTTAATTAAAGAATTAATTAAATCAGTATGCTGTTATGATAATCAACGAAATATGAGTGTGGAAAGAAAGCTAATTGTTTTGTCTATGAAAACACAGTAGAACACTTTGCAACAATAGAATAAAAGTGAAAAATTAACAATTGCTGTCAAAGTAAATATGGTGAATCAACCATAAATGACCAAAAACGGGGGGGTTGTGGTCACAGAAATCTAGAAGGATTGTGTACTTTGATCGTCTAACTGAAGTTAGAGCTCACAGATAGTATATTAGGGAATATTATTTACCCAAGAAAGAGGACAATCTACTCCAATCAGTAGACCCAAACTCATAAACAAACAAACAAGTCCTTGGTCCTATATCAAAAAACTGGCAAAAAAAAGAATGTATATGTAAATGTTTTAGGTCAAAATGTTTAAAAGAAATTGCATCACTTTTTAAAGTGATTCCTGCCTTAACCCACTTCTTCAGTTAAATGAGCAGCATCTGGTCTCGTGTCACAGCCTCAATCACATTGGAAGAGAGGTTCCATCAACCCCTGAAACTCATCATTAACCCAATATTTCTGAGAACTGTTCCCTCAGCGTCTGGCTCTAATCTCTGTCCATGTCCTTCTCACATTCCCAACCTCCGAAAGAAAGCGAGGCTAGGGAGGGACTTTTTGATTACTTTATTGCCCTAAGCTGTGCCTCAGCTGTTGCCAAGTCATTCCAGACAGGATGCTCTGGAATTGAAGACCAAGGAAAAGGAAATAACAGAACTAAATGGCTGAAAAAGACAAGCTGGCTTGGCAGGAAGTGAGGAAGAGGATGAATGAAGAAGTTGAAAAAAAAGGAAGAATCAGGCATCCTGACGGTGATTGGAAGTCAAGAAAGAAAATCGTTTTCTATTTTTAAGTCTCGCTTCCATTTACCCAATTTGGCTCCCAGTCTTGAAGGATCAGATACAAATGGATCCTAAATTGACACCACAGGCTTCCTGCAAGCTCTTCAAACTCTTCTTTTACTCTCATTCTGTCTAACTGATAACTTATCATACTTATGATATACCACAAATGTTCAAAAATAACACAGCCCCATTAATGCAATCAAGCCTAAGAAAAGTCCATCAAGAGGGTCTTTAAAAAGTGGAACTAACATGGGATATTCTTGTCTGGGAAAGGGTGAATTTAGCAGCCCATAGCTTGCCCTCTGGACTAAAGTGGAAATGAGAAACCAATATCAGCTGTTCAGAGCTCACGCTGTCCTTAGCCATCCATCGTCTGGATCACATCATCTTCTAATTTTGGCAGTGCTCCCAGGAGTCAGGTAACATCCACTATTAGCCCCATTTGTCTAAATTGAAGTTTCACAATTTTCCCCGCATCAAATACCAAGGTTCCAAGATTGGAGCCCAGGTGATCAATAAGGAAATAGGACACCAGATCAATAACCACCAGCCTCCAGCCTCCGTCCAGTCTGGAAGTCTTTCTCTCTCTGATGTGTCTTTTCTTGATGACACGTATAGAAAAAAACAGTTTCCCCCCCAAAGCAATTATCTTTCATATTTCTTCCTCTTTGATTAGAGTCTTAATGATATTTAGTCCTGCAATTATTTTTTTTATTTCTGAGTAGAATCCATTATATGAAAATATCACCATTTATTTATTCCCTTATGGATGAACACCTAGACTGTCTCAAGTTTTGGGTCATGCTGAATAGCCCTTCTATGAATATACGTATATAAGTTTTTTCATAGACGTATATTTTCATTTCTTTTGAGTAAATATCTAGGCTTGGGATTTTTGTTTATTAGGTCGGTGTCCATTTAGTTGTAAAAGAAAGTGTCAGATCTTTTCCCAAAGTGCTTGTACTGCTTTACATTCCCTCCAACAATGTATGAGAGTTCCAGTTGCTCCATATTTTTACCCCAACACTTGGTATTGTCAGTCTTTTTCATTTTAGTCGTTCTGGTGGATGTGTAGTGGGACATATGACTTTGAAAACTACCCATTCTATACTTGATGTGTGGACCTTCTTAACTAACCCAATCCACCTTAGTTCCAGGTTCTTGAAAATTTATCACTGGAAGCACTGAGGATGGCGGGGACTGGTCCCATTGGAAGATAAGCTCCACAGAGATAGGTATTTATGGACCTCGCATATAGTAGGAGCTTAATCATATATGAATGATATGAATGAATAAGTAGACGGTTATGCATACCTAGACTTACTGAAATAAGGACACAAGAAGACTGTATCTTTGAGCACATCTGTGTAAGCCCCTTCCAGACTCTTCCCCATCTTGCCAGCTGCCTATCTCCCTTCTGGGTCACTGAACTCTTTGCTGCTTTGGGGTATTTTTGTTATATCAAAGGGGGTTTTGTGTAAAGACCATTCTTTTTTTTCTTTTTCTTTTCTTCTTCTTTTTTTTTTTTTTTGGCCAGCATCTGAACTGAAGTATCTAGGGGACCCTGAGTCAATACCTTCATCTACCTAGATCTCATCACGTTCACATGTAAAATGAAGGGAGTAAGTTATCCTAAATTGCCAGTGCTAAGATATGGTAATTCTTAGTCCTTCTTCAGCCCATCTAAAGTCAGGATTCCCAGGAAAGCTTTGCTTGCTCTTTCTTTCAAGGATCTATGCACTAGGGATTTGCTAAGAGGTTTGTTCACACTGGAAAAATAAGTATTTATGTCAGAAAATGAATAACATCGGGGCACATGTGGACAAGGGGACATTGGGGACATTTCAGGCTACCAAATAACCTTAACTCCTTATGTTTTCCTTTTGAGCTAAGCTCTTTTCTTCTTTGTCATATTTCACAGTTGAATAAATGATGCCACCTACTCAATAGAAATGAGAACGACTTCTTGTCTTCTATTGAAATGAACAGACATTATTACTCTGGTGTGAAATAATAGAATAGCCATAAACTTGATTTTTAAGTGTTCACAATGCTCCATTTGTGCCCCACAAATTGCTGCCTAAGTCTAGCTAAGTTAAAGTTTGCAAATCCAATGGCCTCCTAAGCAATCTTCAATTTGTTGATCAGAAACCATCACAAGGGTTAAGTACAAAACGCTTTAGGCTTACAAGGTCAAAGGGTAATACGAAGCAACAGAGGGGGCAGGTGATGTTCAAAAACTGTTAGGAAAATGTAAGTACGTTAATAACTGTCATATGCAAATATCTTAAAAACATGTAAAACTGCTGCTTTAAAGGCTTTTCTTTTGTAAAGATGATAACCTGTGTCCCTGGCAGTTAGTAACAGAATTATTGGAGTTTGGGTTTTAAGTGAAAACCCTCCTGTCTGAATGAGCAGAGCGGAACCGATGGGGTAATGTTCATCTTTATCATCAGAGAACGCAGGCTGGATGATACCAATGCTGTGAAATGTATTAAAACATGCTTTTTGGTCTAGAAAATGATCCCTTTTTGTAATTTTTCTGTGTGATTAAGAAGAACAAGTGGTTTCCAATTCTTTTTGCATCCACAGGTTCTATTTGTAGCCATTAAATCAAACTGGTTAATTGGGTTCTCAAGTCTTTTATACCTTTACTAATTGTTTTTGGTTGCTTGCTCCATCAATAATTGTTGACAGTTTTAATTATTTTACTTAATTATACTTTACTTAATTTTACTTAATTATATTCAAGCTTTAACGTAATTTAATAATTATTGAAACGGTTTTTTTGTTTCTTTTGTTTCTTGTTTTTTGGGTTTTTAGATGAGGAAGATTGGCCCTGAGCTAAGATCTGTGCCAATCCTCCTCTACTCGTTATGTGGGACACAGCCATACCATAGCTTGATGAGCTGTATGTAGGTCCACAACAAGGATCCAAACCTGCCAACCCCAGACCACCAAAGCAGAGCGCACGCACCTAACCGCTATGCCACTGGGTGGCCCCTGAAAGGTTTTTTGTGGGGGGTTTTTTGGACAAATTATGGATACATATATATGATCCCTAAATATCCATCTTTGGAAAGATGGCTAATTATCTGCCCAAAGCTGGCCTTTTTCTCATTGTATAACTCTGTGACTAGGAAATAGTTGGCAACCAAGGCCTAGAATCCCTCGGATCTCCCTTGAATCCAGGCGCAGCCGCATAACTAGTGCTTACCAATGGGATGTGAGCAGAAATGATGGAAGCCTCTTCCTGCCAAATTAGTAAGAAGCTGTGTGCCTTCTCCTCCTGCTCCTTCCCCCTCTGCCAGCTTGATGAGCTAAGCACAGGGACCTTGGAAGCCACACAATAAAGACAGCAGAGCCTCGAGATGTAAGGAGTCTAGACCCCTGAATCGACTTGGAGGAGAGCCACCCATCAACCAGGAACACCCATTTTAAACTTTATATGAGTGGGAAATAAACTTCTATCATAATTGAGCCATTGCTCATTTTGGGGTTTGTTTGTTATGGCAGCTAGCATTATCCTTTCTAAAACATCACTCCTATTTTAAGCCAAAATATATTACTGTCCCTAATAGTATGAGCTTAATTTCTGATCCTAAAAACAAACATTTCAGAACAAAAAAAAGACGCCATCTCTTAATTGAAAAAAGTAATAATAAATAAATATATATGTATATACACATATAATAAAGGAGTATTTATTAACATAATAACCACTCTGTCCTTCCTATCTAGTCATCTACGAGTCTCCAGAACATTCTCAAATTGTTTTAACATGACTTGATCTCACTCTTCATTCAATCCTCTAGCATCATCTTTTCCAATATTAATGCTCATGCTAATGATACCCCTAATACACAGGTCTCACAATTCCTCAATTTCTTTTTTAGTAGCTTTCATTACCATTCCATTTAAGATAGCCAGTAAGACAGGCAATCACTCAAATCCATCAATCACCAAGATATGATGTTCTAATATTCCTTATCTTCTTCTTTTCCTCTTTATCTTGTCCGAGTATAGGATGTTCTATCTTTATGAATTCTCATCTTTCACTCCATCATCATTATCCACATTTATCCTTCCAATCATAAATGCTGAGCTTACAGTTTATCCCAACGGCTATTTCACTAAATGCTAAGGACATAGATATAAGAATGAAATACTCAAAACCCTGAACCACAAGTCTTTAAAAAGGAAAGAGAGCTGTGAAATATAGTCAGGATGAAACAGTATTGGAGAAATGCCTCTATTCCTTTTCCCCACCTCTCTCTTGCTATAACACAGGCAGGGAGTGCTTTTCCAGATGACCCCAAGTCGACAGTCCTCTCTCCACTCCTGTTCCCATGTGAGGAAGTCCTCTGACTCAGAGTCATAGGCCTGCTCTCCTTCTGGAAATAGACCTGGAGGTCCATACCTATAACCCACACTCTCCTGTGCTCAACATGGTGTGGGGCAGCTATTGCTCTCTATGGAATCAGCATTATTGCAAATGGGTCTGAGGTCCAGACTCATGGGACTGTGTTTATGCAAGTTTGGGGTAGGAGTAGTAGGGTTTACGGAATAATTTTCTGAGTCAAGTTGGATGTCACCTGCATGCCCCAACAAGGCACACCAGAAGTCTTGTAAGTGGAGGTAGATGGTACAGACCAGCCTCTGCTTCTCATCTGAGTCCTTGTCTGATCAGGACCCCAAGAACAAGGAAGGTTGAAGTACAAAACACAGACCCTGGCCTGAATATAGAGTCTCTGAGGAGACATTGATACGAAAATCAATGCTTATATTAGCACATATGTGTACATGTGTGTGTGTTAGATATGATAATAGCATATGTATTAATTGCTACAGAAACAAAGAAAAAGCAGATGAGATAAAACTCCCTTTGCTCACGGGTGAGTGGGAAATAGGAAAGAAGAAAAGCTGAAGAACGTTTTCCAAGATATCTAATGCCTGTGCTGAATCTGCGGGACCTGAAAAAGTTAGCAGGCAGGACAGTGATGAGGACTTAGCAGACAAAGGAACAGTATGTGCAAAGTATGGGAAATCACAGCACTTCCAGGAATCTTAAGTAGTTTGGATGTGACAAGGGTGTTTAACAGGGAGTGGTAAAAAAAAAAATCAAGATGAAGAGACAGAGGCCAATTCACAGAGGACTTTAGGGCTAAATGTTTTCAAGTTTTGTTCTTAAATCATTACCAGATTGTGGAATCAATTTAGTGAGTCAAGTCTACTTTAAAATGGAAAATATCAGAGTATTTTGCACTTAGTAAATTTAAATGTTGTTTCTTGAAACTTGGGTAGGGAGGCTGGTACTTGCGTGTGTTTACTGGCTCATAATGTAAAAGGTATTTGTTGGGGCTGGCCCCATGGCCTAGTGGTTAAGTTTGGCGCTCTCCGCTTCAGCGGCCTGGGTTCGGTTCCCAGATGTGGACCTACACCACTCATCAGCAGCCATGCTATGGTGGCGACCCACATACAAAATAGAGGAAGATGGGCACAGATGTTAGTTCAGGGCAAATAATCCTCGAGCAAAAAGAGGAAGATAGGCAATGGATTTTAGTTCAGAGCAAATCTTCTTCATCAAAAACAAAAAGCATTTGTTACTATAAAGTGGTGGTTGTGCTCTGGGGTGTCCCCAGTGAAAATGCTGGCTTTCTACCATGAAGATGCCTACCAGTCAACAAGTCCTGCTCCAAGATACACAGCTGCCAATCAGCTTGTTTGGTGCCTCACTCTGTTATCTAGCTACTATTTATCGTATAAAAGTAGTAATCACCATAATCTCCAGGGTATTTTGTATTTTAAAAATAAGCCTCTGTCTCTAATGCTGACTTACGACTCAGGGGGTATATTTCGGTCACAAGTAGCCGAACATCTCATCAATAATAATATCCCTTGTTTCTTTTCATAATTACAACTAATCAGTCAGTATGCTAGCACAGGAAATCATTTAGATAGTGTTTTATTTAGCCACTATAATTTCTAAATTATTATGCCTCACAACTGGACATATTTAAATAGCCAAGATCATCAGGTATTTGAAGAAACCCTCCAAGAGAAAGGCCAATAGGGTACCAACAAACAAAAGAACAAGAAGAAACAGACAATCCTGAGAACAGAGTGAGTTTTATAAAATTTGTGATTAATCCTTAGGAAGAGAAGAGAAGCTATCACTCCATAAAAAACGGAATCATTAGAGAAAGAAAAAGATGTTGGAAATGAAAAAGGTAACTGGAAAAAAAACCTCACTAGCTGGGTTGGAAGATAAAGTTGAAAAATATCCCCACGTCAGATTAACAATTCTGAACCCACTACACACATCTAACTGGAATTGAACACTTAAATAAATGGCTGGCAGATGGTGGCAGCCAGGTTTCTCTGTGTTGGAGTGGGAGGTTACAGACAAAGAAGGGAAGAAGGCTAGAATAATCCGTGCGGTGCTGGATTAGAGTTGGAGACATCAGTATAAACTCATGATTAGCTTTATATAAAATAGATACATATAGAAATATTTACAGATGTGTGTATATGCAAGGACTGGTAAGTAGACGTATATTTCCTTGCTCTGTTGGCTGGGAGGGCCACTTGAAGCAATGACAGCCCAGCAGCAACAAGCACGCCTCACGCCCAGATCTTGGTTTCTACTACAATTCTTCAGTGAAAGCAATCAGGGCCCTTAGAGAAATGGCTGATCCCAGGACGGCTGCAGGGAAGGTACAAGGTGAAACTGGAGCATCTTATAGTGCCAGAAAGTAGTAAGTGCCTTAAAAAGAACACGATAGGGGTGTCTCAAAGGGACACAGTAGCCAACTGAAAGAGGTCTCAATGGCCAAAGCTGAAACAACTTAAGCAACAAAATAAAGTAATACTGGATTATAATCCAAAGTATAAAATAAATATCCCCGAGTACATACTGTTATAGACAGATGATGATGATGAAGATAGATAGATAGATAGATATGGATAGATAGATGGTAGCAGGCAATCTCTCATGCAAAATTCCAAATAATTTATGTACATACTCCACCCTTAAGAAGGTTGAGAGGCATAACCACCCCGTAAGTTTAGGTGGCACATAATGACTTTCTTCCAGAGTATAATATGGAAGGCAGTAACTTTTCTACATAAAAATCACACATGAAAACCCATCTGTCCTTCTTGTCCTCTCATCTCTGGGCTTCCAGAACATTCTGCTGTACTGTGAATCTAACAAACACTACCTCAGCTGGGTGGTTAAGGCTAATATTGACAGTGTAAGTCATGTTGATTCTAGGTACCCTTGATGAGCGTGATGAGAACGGCACTTCACCTTGCTGGTCTCCCTCCCAAGAACGCACAGCTCCAGTCTAATCGTGAGAAAAACACCAGACAGACCCCAACTGAGGGACGACCTATGAGATACTCGACCAGTGCTCCTTGAAACTGTCAAGGACATCAAAACAAAATAAGGAAAGTGAGAAATTGTCACAGCCAAGAGGAGCCTAAGGAGACCTGACTAAGCGTAATGTGGTCCCTGGATGGGGTCCTGGGACAGAAAGGGACATCAGATAAAAGCTAAGGAAATGTGAATAAAGTGTGAATTTCAGTTAATAACATTGTGTCAATAGTGGTTAATTAATTTTGACAAATGTACCATGCTCATGTAGATGCTATTGACAGAGCAAACTGAGTAGACAGTATATGTTCACTCACAGTACTACTGTCAAGATTTTAGGTAAATCTAAAACCATCTTAAAATTAAAAGTTTATTCTTAAAAAATTCTAGAATATAGCACAAAAAGGGGGGAATCAAAGAAAAGAATTTAATGTTATTTTAAAAATTAATACAGTGAATAAAAAAGGGAAGATCTGCCACTGAGTGTCTTACCCAATGCTAAGATAGAATTTAATGTTTCCGATATTAAAAGATAGGGTCTCTACTTTAGAATTCGTATGAAATCCTGAAGTATATTCAGACTTAGAAGATTATGGGGAAAAGACACAAAAAATTCCTGGGTGTTTTTTAAAAACCAGGCGTTTAATGCCATTCTGCAGAGAAAGCATCGTAATCAAAATCCCGGGGAGATATAAGACAACAGAAAACCCTCTGAGCTAGATTAGGTGCAGCGCATCAGACAGAGCTCAGGGCTTGGATTCTAGTCCTCGTGATCTCGGCTAAAAGGCTAGACAACTCCGGGCCTTAAGTTTCTTCATCTAAATAATGGATAAGACTATCCTAAACAACCCCTAATGTCCCTTCATCCTCTGATTGCCCATCATTCCATCAAACGTAATCTAGAGAACGAAGAAATACCTTGACCTAGTATGCAAAGGATTTAGGTTAGAAAGTGAAAAATAATCTACCAACAGTAATTGTTGTTTGGCTTGAATGGGGCAAATTTTAAGTGTCTTCAGACATTTTATGATTTTTATCTGAATATTTTTTCAGACACAGAGAAGACTGTTGATTGCACACATTGTTTTGCCCCTAAAAACTCAAAGAGGAAATACATAGAATTTTAGAAGCTTTCTAAAGAATATCAAAAAAAACCTTCGCTTCTCAAGTAGCATTTGGCATTAGTCTAAAAATATTTACCGTTTTTCAGAGTGTCTTAGGTCTCCAATGAAAAGAGAGTTGTAATATGGTGTCTGACCCCGTTTTGATTTTGACTGCTGACAGTGGTCAAGGCCCACCCCTCCCCCTTTCCCTTCTGCCCCACATCTCAGCAAGCTACTAAGAAAGCCCAGGTGCTCCCCCTGTGACACCAGGGGGAAGTTCACAACCACACAAGCTCTGGGACAGGTGGAAATCCTCATCTCTGGCTACCTCCCAGTCATAGTAAAAGCCAAGCTGTTCTCCTTTCCCTGCTCTTTCAAGCCGGTTTTGGACCTGTTTGGGAGCCTGCCCTGTTCTCCCCAGAAAGTCTCACTACATGAGTAAGAAAACTTTTCATACCCTCTTGGTGCTTGGGTGGTATCATCAGTCTCGACATCAAAGCCAAATTTGGGGTGGAATTCCATTGTGATGCCTCCATAGGATGGCCACAAGAGAAGGAAACTTTTCTCTCTTTTGTGTTCGTGAAATGAACAAGAGAAACTCATTTGCCAGGTGACTCCCACTTATAATGAGCGTGACTCCTCACAACTGTGCCCAGAGGTAAAATAGATAGTAGGTTACATCCTTTAGAAAGAAGAGACCCATTTGCTTTAAATGCCGGTTTGCGTTTTGGCACAGGTTCATTTAGTTAGAACACGAGTAAGATGGCAAGCCCATTTCTATCTGTTAATAAACAAATCCTAGAAGGTCCTTAGAGGCTTATGGACAGCCTGTTAATAAGATAGGCTAGATTCAAGACAGCCCATCAGTCCTAAACGAAAACATGTCCAAGGATCTGATCATTTGACAGAAACGCCGAGAAAGAAAGGATTAGATTCGCTTTAACCCTCAGGATTTTTAAAATAGAAAACAGCACAGCTGCATTTTAAATCATCGCAGAGTGTACATTATTTAGCAATTCCTTTTATAACTGTTTGCACTACAGGTGCAATAAGAGAATGTTAATTTTATCTGCCAGGGCATTTCCATTTTGTATAAGTGTGTGTCATATGATTCTTTCTTAAAAGCCTAGCTTGAAAGCCTCAGTTCAGATGTTTCTATTGAGGTAAAACTTGGGCAAAATACTTGCTTTCTGGTCCTTCATGAGTGGGGTACTCTGCTATGGAAAGCAGAGAATTTTCTCCTTAATATTTCTAAGCTCTGTAATGCTTCCATTTTCAGCGGGATTAAAAATAAAAGACATCATAACAGCCCCAACAAAGTATTTTTATCAGGGTGGGAGTTATACGTGAGTGGGGTGGCTCCACCGGGATTATCGTATTACCAAGGAAAACCACCGACGCAGCTCAGGCGACATTCAAGTTTGCCATTAAAAGTAATATATAGTTGTCTTGTGCTGAGGTCAGACTAATCTGGGTAAGAAAGAAAAATGCTCTAAAAAAATAAAAGACAGGATGAAAATAAAGACAATATTCCCCTTGTTGGCTTGTTCCTCAAACTGGGGCCCGTCCAATATCCACACCCCGCCGCTTCCTGCTGGCATATTCCAAGGGTGGGAATCAATCCACTCTTTGTAGATATTAAGAAATTGTGGAGGCATTAAAAAGGGAAACACTGAATAGATCTAATGTAGTTGGAGACAAAGGATTTAAGTAATTTGGAGGGAGAGGACAAGAGGAAAGCTGGTCAGGATCTGGGTCAACCGGCCTCCCGTTGGAGGCAGTTGGAGACTTGAGGTCACCTAGGTGTCCACCGAGCAGCTCCAAGGTTACTCCTGTTTCTGGTCCTGTTAGTGTTTTATGTCACCAACCAAATGCAAACAGCTGATTTCACTTGGGACCAAATTTAAAAGGGACCTTGACAAAATACCTAAAATGCAATGCTTCTTAAATGATTCCATTTTTAATTGGCCTGTGTGTGTGTGTGTATGCGTGTAGCTTACTCACCCGGCATACAGCGGTGGGGATCTATTTTTCCTTCGCCTCTTAGGAAACACAAGCTCTCGCTGCATCACCGCCAAGTTGCACATCTATTTCAGGTCCGAGGTACGAACCTGTTTTAATGATGACTTAACCTTGAGCCAGTTTTGACTGTGAAAGGTTTCATTCCCCACTAGAGAATAAAACGGAGGGGTTTTTTTTCTTTTTAAGCGAACGACCAAAGCATTATTTTGCTAAGACAATAAACCTTGACTGTAAATCACGCCACGCAGTAAGTAGGTCACTGAAAAATAAAATGATATCAGATGTAGTCTAGGATTTCAGTTGAGTAAGATTATCTTTTTTGTAATTGTTGTTAAAAAAAAACCTATTTTACTAAAAGCTTGGGGGAAAGAGTGTTTTTAAAGCTATATTATAGGCAGAAAATTCTTCCCATGCCAAGTGTTTGTAAAAGCATTCACCTTCCTGCTTTAGTTAAAATTGTCTGAACAGAATTTTACTGACTTTAAAAGTTGTGGGTCCTGTGGTGCCATAGGGCCACCATTACTATGGATTTTTCACTCAGCAACTCATCTTGCCTTTCCTATACTAACTATCCCACTGAGAAAGCACATAATAAATGAGGGGAAATAACTCTTTATAGAATTCTAGCTAAAGAAGGAGGGACAGAATTAGAATAGGACCGCTTTACAACCCCTGTGAATGAACGGACATCGTCATTGAGCATCAACAGCTGGGAACATCTCAAAAAGAGAGACAACCGGACAGTTTGTGCCTCCGGATGGAAATGCACCACACTGTCTATGTGGTAGTCTTGGCCCGTCCCTCCCTCGAAAAACAACCTGAATCTGAACAGGCCTTTAAATCTAACTAGATATTTATAGGAAATATAAGGAATAGAGGGAAATGTTATATGATACCGTGGAGATGTGATCAGCCAAATCCGTCTATGGAAAACTCTACAGGATAAACAACCCTATTTCTTCAGCAAATAAATTACAAGGAATGAAAAAAAGAGACGGAAAGAGATGGGGAGAACCTAAAGCAGACTAAGGGACAGGAACATATGCTTATTACAAGGGATGCCATCATTTACATCCTGATTCATACAAACCAAATATGATATTTTATCATAATTATGCAACTATTGTTAGTTCTTTTAGGGGTAATAATAGTATTTTGATTATGAGAGAGAAAGAATCCTTACGTTTTACAGACACAGACAGAAACATTTACAGATTTTTTAAAAAATCTATTTTTATTTGACAAAGCATGTATTTTCTGGGATTACTTCCTTCAGGAATTTTCTCTGACTATTCCTCCCCATTTTCCCCACTCCTGAGGTTCGCCTTCATTATATCTCAGTGATACCTCTTACATATCTCTATCTTTGTACCTACATATTGCATAATAGTCTCTCCATATGAGTGTCTTTACCACTAGACAGAGCACCGTACTAAATCATGCCATAATTGACTTGATATCCCCAGTGCCTGGCACATGGTGAATCAACAAATGAGTGAATGCAGGAAACATTCATTAAAATTAGTGTTTTATTTCAGCTATACATGTGTATAGCAGCCATGAAAGTGTTCTTTCATTTTTTTTTTTTTTTTTGCAGCTTTAGGGAGATATAACTGACAAATAAAATTGTCATATATTTAAAGTGCACAATGTGATGATTTGATACAGCCCTTGAGTTTTGAACTCTCCAATGCAAATGCTAACGGAGTATCTGATTCATAGGCAACAGAACTGCCACACCAGCTTTCACCCTCACTATTTTAGTAGTGTCTTCCTCCAAAGAGGCAATGATTCATAGTAATAGTAGCTAACTCTTACAGCTCAATTCCTATACACCAGGTACTGTTCCAAGCACTTTACATGGTTTAAATCATATTTTCACAACAACCTGTGATGTAAGACCTGTTGCAAATCTTCCTTTTAGAGATGAGAAACCCAAGGTACAGAGATGTGGGAAAATGCCCAAGATCTTGTGTTGTAAGGAGCAGACCCAGGATTCACGCCCAGGAAATCTGGCTCCAAATATCCTTGATGACCACATTCAACAGCATCCCTAAGATGACCAGCTTCCTGCTAACTTAGTACCATGGACTTCACAGAATGCAGCAACTCTGGGCCATGGCAGTTCCAAGCACTGGGTTCATAAATGATCACTTTATCCCAGACAGAAAATACTCAGGAATAAATGCAACCTCAGGGAGATAAATAATTGATATATCAGAATAATTTGAGACTTTCTTCAGTTATTTAGTTGAATCAATCAAGTTCCTTCACACTTAATCCAGATATTTTGCCCAGCTGGTCCAAGAGTGTCTTTGCTCAGGATGCTCAGAAGTGGCATTGACCCTATCCATAAGACATCCATCATCTTGGAATAAAAACAGATTCCTGATTTAGCTCTTTCCATCTCACCTCTTGTCCCCATATGGGTATTCCTCCTCATTTGGAATAATATCACAGTTAATCAAGGTTGTAAAAACACTGAACATTCCACCCTCCCTTCAGGAATTTGGGTTTGGTCAAAATCGTTGAACAAAATATCCAAGATAGAGTGGGATAAAATTTACTTGACCCTTCTTTTTATTTTTTCCAAGGAAGAAAGAGTCTAACTGACTCCAGGATTCTTGGCTCGACCATTACTCAAGCCACAAATACTTCAGTTATCCAATGAGTCAGCGGCCTTCAACCACACTTAAAATAAAGGCCTTCTATCATGATGTTTTTCACATGTGTTTTACTCCAATTGTGTGCCCTGTAAATGTTAAGCTGTCGAGATTCCTTTCCTCATTTCTTTCTGCAGAGATGGACCCGAACGGTAATTGCAGGAGGATTATTGCCTGTTCTCTACGAAGGCTCAAACAACAAATGTTCTAGTTAATTCAGTTGGTGACTTCTTGTATCCAATCCTGGAATTACTCCTTTTCTTTCTTTTTTTTTTTTTTGCATTTATTTATTGTAATAAAATATACATACATAAAATGTGCCATTTTTAACTGTACGTTACAGTGTCGTTAAGTACATTTACATATTTGTTCAACCATCACCACCATCCATCTCCAGAACTTCTTTCATCTTCCCAAACGGAAACTCTGTCCCCATTAAACACCAATTCCTCATCCCCCTACCCAAGGCCTAGCAAACACCACTCTACTTCCTGTCTCTATGAATTTGTCCTTTGCTTTTTTGATAGTTTCAATAAATGTGATAATCATTATAAGGGCAATGGGTTGCCAAAACAAGAAAGTCTATATCTTTTTATACTTAATTTTCAATTTTTCAACATTTGATTATTAAATTTGTAAATGACTGTTGGTTCTGAATGTCCGTTTCAGTCCTCATGCCCGCCAGACTGCCTTAGGTGCATTTTTGTGGTTTTTAATATAATCAAATATTGGACAGGAAAAGGAAAAGGGCTTTTCTTAAAAAATAAAAGTGTGCTAGAGAAATAAGTTGCACCAGCAGTTTACCAAAGGTTTTTAATTATATGTATTTCAATGGCATCTCTTTCCACTGACACTAACGTGGATAATTAAGAACGTTCTAAGTTTGAAACAGCTGATTGATTTTCCAAAAGAAGCTTTTACCCCCTTATTTATCGAGGTTTTTTTCCTTCTTCTCCCCAAAGCCCCCCAGTATATAGTTGCATATTTTAGTTATGGGTCCTGCTAGTTGTGGCATGTGGGATGCTGCCTCAATGTGGCCTGATGAGCAGTGCTAGGTCCGCACCCAGGATCCGAACCTATGAAACCCTAGGCCACCAAAGCAGAGCAAGCAAACTTAACCACTCGGCCACCGGGCCGGCCTCCTCAAGTTTTTAAATAAATGAATTTTTCCCTTTCTCAGATGTCTCTGAGCTGACACATCAGAAAAAAAGCCACAATGGTGAACCTCCCTCAGAAGGAACTAATTGGGGAGAGTTAAACAAGTCACGAATGAACAACCAGTAAAGCGACTTCTCAGCACCTGAGGGCAAATGGTGAGGCAGAAAAAGACCCTTCTGCTGTAAAAGCCAAGTGGGCATAATGTAAAGTACAGCAAGGTGATGCTTAACCACTAGGACATCAGCGCAGGCCCAGGAGTTCCAGAAGGCGGGTGAAAAGGCGGGAGAAGAGAGAGCCGAATTTAACATGTGTGACTTTGGGCTGGACAATCAAATTCCATAAGAGTCAGTTTTTGGTCTCATACAATTAGGGAAAAAATAGAGTTTGGATAGTAAAATCTTTCCCTATGGGCAACCCCTCTAATCTCTAAGAAAGTAGAAATTTTTTAAAAAGAGGGCGGGGGGGCCTACTGAGGAATGGGGATGTGGCTCTTCAATGAGTTTCCAAGAGTCTAATTTAATAAAATACCTTTTATTATCCTTAGTGTCTTGTTTGAGGAAACTTCTCTCACGCCCAAATCTCATGGGAGTGATACTATGCATGCTTTTAAGATCTTTAAACAACATTTCTGTGCATTTTGTTTTGTTACAGATATATATAATACACTAATTATAATTTATACGTGGTGTGTGTGAGTGTGAGCATAGAGAGAAAGAGACCTAAAACATGGATTAACAAATAAACCACTGCTTTTTGGATATTTCTGTCTTGCTTGGCAAAATATGAAGAAAGAGGACTTTGCCTTGGTGAAATTCTTAGGATAAAAGGCCAAACATTGATCATTCAGTGGTCCCAAGACCCCTTTAATAATGTCCTGAGAACATTCCTGGTGGGGTAATTACAAGGGACTTTCTGTGGGAACCGTTTCTACTCACCATTCTACACACTAATTATCTCTCCATCTAGAGGTCTCTCCATCGGGAACCCCATCACACCCCTCAGGAAAGCATTCATCTTTTCCTTCCGGGTCAGGCCTAAACTATTTCAAATTGTATTGCTAGAGGCTTTTGACAAGTCTAGAAACAATCACCTTTGTGGTGGGACTTTATCCCTTGAAGGTGGAGAGTAAAAGAGATTTTACGGAGCTTTCAAACTCCTTTCCCGTGACAACAGAAAAAAGCCATTCGTCTTGAAAAGTGGTCAAAATCCAAAACAGTTTTATAGTAAATCTATCATCCGGAACCACCAAACACCTGCTCAGATAAGGGTTGAAAATAAACAGTATCTTGAGAAAAAACTCACCAACCAAACCAAAAGTATCAAAGATGTGATGATGAGGTGGACAAAGGCTAGAGCCTTTAATCTTTTTAGACAAAACAACCTTAAAGCTCAGTTCAAACATTTTCATTTTTCTTATGTGGACAGGACACAGCTAAGCTGTTTCCATCTTCTGGAAGTGTTTTTTCCCGTCTTATTCTAACATCTAGATGTATCCTCAAAGAGAACACAACATCTCAAATCCCAAATGTCGTTTCTCTGTTAGATCCAGTTCTCTCTCCAGCTGAGAAGTTCATCATATCCCGATTTAGTAGCTATTCTTTTTCAAGTTGCAGTAAACAGTGTATTAGACACAAACACACAGTGCAGGTAGTGAGAACATCGCTGCCAAAAATATCACAAGCCCTCCATGGGCAAACTT
This sequence comes from Equus quagga, assembly GCF_021613505.1. Classification (NCBI taxonomy): domain Eukaryota; kingdom Metazoa; phylum Chordata; class Mammalia; order Perissodactyla; family Equidae; genus Equus; species Equus quagga. The sequence goes on from NC_060275.1 coordinate 107,094,618, forward strand.
CCTTTCTCTGACTTCCTTCAATACTTCAAGGACATGTGCGCATTTGCCTTCCACACGACAAAGCACACTGCAGCCTTTTATGGAGTAATGTCCCTCTCGCTTTCCTGCTCAGACTGCTGTGTGTGTTGCTGGAGGCTGCGAGCCAGTGACCTGGGCCAACAACAAGCTCTTGTGGTTCAGGGATCACTGTCCATGAAGAGAGGAGAAGAGGGCATTTGTAAAGGAATTCTGCTCAGTTAAGCGTCATGCTCAGCAAGATGTAACAAGTATCCCACTCACCACACAGAGATCAATTGTTACAATAGTTTATTGAAGAGCAGAACATTAACAGCTTCAGGAGGGAGGAGAAAATATCTCCTTTCTCTCTTCCAGCTGGTTGGCAGCAAACGTTCTGACTTCTGGTTGGTGAGGCTGGGGCACGGCCTCCTCCGCCCTGCATGTCCACAAAGCCCCCAGCCTGGGCTGCAAGACTGAAGAGATTTACAAGCAAAAGTAAAAATTTTAAACCTTTCAGATTTTAAGTTATTCCACTCACTTGAAGCTCTTTAATAGGGAAGTGAAATATGTTACCAATCTTAAAAACTGTCTTCCTGTATATCTCAGGAAACAGGTATAGCCAAAGACAAATAGGTCTTCCCATATTTTTAAATCTGATTTCTGCTCTTAATTGAAAAATCTTGGAGACTGGAGACTAAGACTAATTGATCTGCACGGTCCCGAGGGTCCTGGCAGAATTGTTTGCACATAGTTGGTTCTGAATTAATCTTTCTTCTGTTCTTTAAAAAAAAACCCCACACATTTAAGCCTTTTCTCTTTCTTTCTCATTTCGTTCTCGTTTCCTCTTCCTTCAATTCCATAGCTCTCTCCTATCTCTGTTTTCTGTCTTTCTTCCTCTTTGTTCACAACTCCTCTCTCCCCTTTTTCTTCTAATTTTTATTTCAGAGGTGCCTGCCTTCTAGAATCAGCTCAGGCTTCCAGAGTAGGTCTTGCTAGTTATGACAGAATTAGCAGGTGCTTATTGAAGAAATTGATGGATAAATGAAATGGCCATTTGTTCTGATAATCTGGGTCTGCTCCAGAGACTCAGCACGGAAGAGTGAGAGGGAAACATGGTTGAAAAAGTGAAAGAGAAATGGGATTCTGCTGGAGGAGAAATGGAGTGCAGTCGGGAGAGAAGACTGGCCACTTCCCCTCTATCCTGTTCTTCTTGACTAATGGGAAAAAGAGGGGACTGGCTTGTGAAATAATTAAAAAATCATGCCCAGCTGCAGGAAATGAGCGAGCACATAAGAAAAGTCCCTAAAGGAATAATAAAGAAAAAAATAGATGCCAAAGTTATGTAAACAAAAGTTACCAGCTCTCCAGGAAAAACTCATTCATAAATTGGAACAAATGGGTGTTCACCTACTTAGAATAGAAAGAGCCGTCCATGTGTAGCCTGGGCTGCAAAGAAAACAAGCACTGGTGTCAGACAAAAGACAAGGGAGGGGACTTCTGTGAAATGCCACAGCTGAGAATAAAATCACCTCACACAGTCAAGAGGCCACCACCGTACAGGTGCCTCCCATATACATCCAACTATCAGAATAGATACCACAATGTTCTCTAATGAGAAATGTGAATGGTTCTCCCAGGCAACAGCATTACATGCTGGCCAAGGAAGAAAATCTATTTCCCTTTGCTTTAGTTATCTAATTTTAGCACAACTAATTTAATTTCATCCTCATGTCTTCATGTCCTGGGCAATTCCACATGTGGATGCCATCAAAGTATCAGGATATCAAGGGTTATTTCTGCCAGACGCCCTGTGTGTTTCAGCATCACATCGCAGATTGGTCAGAAAGCTCAAAGGAACACCAGTCCATGCAGAAGCTGACGGGCAAAATTCATTCCAGGAGGCTTGGTTTTCCTTCCCACCAACGGTTGGAGTCATTGTGGTTCCACTGGCAGTAAGATCACTCCCTTCATCCACCTTTAAAATGAGGCCATCTGGGATGCAATGAGGTTGAGGTGAAGGGAAGAGATGGAAAAAGGAAGAGGGAACAGAAAGAGAGATCATGTATCTCCGTGTCTTCTTTTTTTATTGAAGAAATAGATGAGAAAATAAATAAATAACGTAAGGTCCTTTTTGAAATTTATTAATATAAAATTGTTTTCTTGGTAAAATCAAAATAAAATATCAGTAACTGGGGCCAGCCCCATGGCCAAGGGCTTAAGTTCGCGCATTCTGCTTCAGCAGCACAGGGTTTCTCCCGTTCGGATCCTGGGCGAGGACCTAGCCCCACTCATCAACTCATGCTGAGGCAGCGTCCCACATGCCACAACTAGAAGGACCCACAACTAAAATACACAACTATGTACTGAGGAGCTTTGGGGATAAGGAAAAATAAAAATAAACAAAATGTTTTTTAAAAAAATCAGTAACCTTATGGCATGATCCCTCATCTTTTTTTTCTTTTTACAATTTACTCTTCTGCCATATCCAAAAGACTGGACCACGGGCTCCATGCAACTCCTCAAATGTTTTTCTTGCAGGCAGAACATAGAACTGATTGCTCCATGTTTTGTGTTTTTTTAAATTTCTTAACCCAACTCAAATCATGTCAGCTTCACAGGTTTTCAAATAGTGGCAATAACTTCCAAGAAACAAACTTTCATGGAAGGAATCAACTTTTATCCACTACATTTGTATTCCGGCTAGACGCTTTACTGCTCTTCTGTTTCCCAAAGAGTTTACTTTACAGTAAATCTTAAGAGAAAGTTAAATATTCTCCAGAGTGAACTCTACTCTGTAGCCGGTCTGGTGTTGAACTCATACTTTCTAAAAAACAGGTCTCTAAAGAGAAACAAAAAGTATTAATCCCAAACTATTGTGGCTTTATTTTAAATAATTCCATTTGAGGCCAGATTAAGACCACTCCTGGATCATTTTCCTTCCTCGAAATATCAAAGCACTTTAACAAGATGTACTGATTAATACTCATAAATCTTCTTTTCGAAGGTGAAAAAAAATTACACTTGTTTACAGAAGGACAAAATTTTAGTTTTCTCTTCTGTTTTCTTTTTTTCTTTCTAGTGGTAAAAGCAAAGGTGACAGAGAGCCCCAGAACCGTGTGATGTAGTGGAAAGAGGTGGTGGATAAGATCACTCTTTTCTTCTACATAGAAAGAAGCCAGGCTGGCCCACACCTTCTCTATATGGAGAAGAATGATCCAGAAGGTTTCCCAGGAAAACCACTCCATTGGACAGTGGGAGTCCCAGAGACGCTGGACTCTCAGACTAGAGCTCAGTCCACTGAGTCCACAGGACTTTCTTCTTCAGTTGCCCCAATCTCAGTCTGCATTTGGCAGATTCTATATTTTCTCATGACTGTTAAGTTCAAAGACTTCTCATGCCCCCAATTAAATACAATGTTTCCATGACAGGCAGAGAGTGAATCTTTTAGAAAATAGATCAATTCTCTTATACTTTTTCTTTCCTCTACCCCGTCCAAAAATAATCCTATATATTCCCTCAGTATTTTAATATCATTTTAAAATGCTCTAATTTAGGGAGGGGAACACGGGGAGTTGCTATTCAACAGGTAGAAAGTTTCAGTTATGCAGGATGAAGAAGTTCTGCAGATCTGCTCTGTAACATTGTGCTTATAGTTAACAAGACTACACTGTACATTCAAAAATTTGTTAAGAGGGTAGATCTCATGTTGTCTGCTCTTCCCACAATAAAAAAAAGAAAACAGAAATTAATATGAAATTAAAAGAAAGTTTCAAGCAAAAAAAATCCTCCAAGAAGATTTAATATGTTTAAACGTTTAAACATGTTAAATACTTAAACCTTGGATAAAGGATCTAAGAGAAACAAAAAAAGAGGAAATACAAGCACATCCCATAAATTGTTTCAACATCCATGCTGCGAGATTATGAGCGGACAGAAAACAAAAGGTCCTTATGAAGGTTTTAAGAGATAAATTGTATCCGGATCTACAGCTGTAGTGTGTTACAAAGGCTTCTTTAAATATTTCTGATGGGAATGAAATGAATTATGGCTGACAAGAGGGGGAAGAAGGATGCGAAAGGGCAGGATGTCAGGTAAATGAAAATGGTGAATTTCCCAGTCAGCCATGCATACCTGCCTCACCATTTCAGTGAGTTCTTTTTCCCTTTTTATTTAACACTTGGTAGTTAATTATCCTTCATATAATTTGTTTCTCACCTCAATATAATATAATTTGCAATTGTTGTGTTTTGATCACCCCCAAATTCTATGCATTGTATTTTTAAAGGTATGAAAATGGGATTGTCACATAATACATTAAAAGACAGTCCGTCTCCTGAAGTTTAGAAAAAGCTCTCACCACTCATCATTCATTGATCCAATCATTAGACAAGCTTTTGTTGAGAGTCAAATATATTCCAGGTACCGTGCTGTGGGCTGGATTTCCTGAACTTGTCACTGAATTACAGTGGAAGCAGAATCCTTCTTATGGAGATGTATAGCAAGTAAACTCCACGTTAGGAATAAAATGTAATAGACCCCCGTGCTCCTGACTTCTTTCAGACATCAGCGTTGTTGGCAATTAATATTTCATGAGTACTGTCTGCCAGGCCTGCCTTATATCATGTAATCTTCAGAACAACCTTGGGAAAAATGAGCATCTGTTTTACTATGCTACAAAAGGGGAAATCGAGGCACTGAGTTGCTAAATAATTTACTAACGTTACAGAGGAAGCTCACCCACTACGCTTTCCTGTGCTGCCACCCACATTTTGGTGGAAAATAGTGGAGAAAGGCTGGATCCTAGATACTTAGCCTTCCAATCCAACTTGCAGCAACCCATTTGAAATATTCAGAGAATTTTAAATTTCTGGTTTAAAAATTTTAAATGACCATACCACTGTTTGGTACTAGGCTTTTCTGGGTTTTGTTGGTTTGCTTTATTTTTAATTTATTTCTTTTCTTGGAAAGGGAAAAGTAGTTTAAAATGTATAAAATCCTTTTTTAAAAAAAGACGCCAACAGGAGAATATATGTGTAGAAAACCCACTGGACCTGAACACATGCTGAGCTCATCCCTGGTCAGGCTCCTACATGTTAATCCAGAGGTCAGCAAGCATTGTCTGTAAAGAGCCAGTTAGGGCCATTTTGCACTTTCCAGGCTGTAAGGTCTCTGCCACAACTGTTCAACTATGTCTTTGTAGCTCCAAAGCAGCCACAGACAATACGTAAATGAATAGGCAGGGATGTGTTCCAATAACTTTATTTTAAAAACAGCCAATGGGCCTAATTTAATCCATCCCCTTCTGCCAATGGTTCCTATCCCTACAGGATCTCCTTTAATGTCAAAGTTCTTAACCTGAGGTCCTTAGCCTTGGGGCTTCTGAACTCCTAGAAATCCTTTGCAAAATTTTATTTATATGTATTTCAGTTTGTTTGGGGATTTTTCAGGGCATCGGATCCATAGCTCTCATCAGATTCTCAAAGGTTCTGTGCCTGAAAAAAGGTTAAACCTGAAATCCTCAGTTTCCATACCCACAGCTGCCTGCAAAGCCAGCTCTGTGGTCCACAAGGGCCATCACACCCAGCTGTATTTTTATAGTTACTTTTTCCTGTGACTTATGGGCACCACTCACATTAAACTATTACTCAGGTCCCAAAAAACATCTATTACAACTTTTAAATCTCTGAGCCTTTGCAAATGTTTTTCAATCTGTTTGACATGGACCTTCAATTTAATTGTATTCAATTTATGAACATCTATTTATAAAGCAGCTTCTCACAACCAGGCTGTATGTCTTGGGAAGAGGCACAGATCATATGGTTGTGAGTTAGTTGGAGAAGCAAACATGCAATTACCAATTCTGTGGGGGGAGGAGGGTGGAGAGTAAAAGATACCATCAGAATACTCAGGAAGGGTGCCTAGCACAGATTTGTGGGCATCAGGTGATGTTTCCTGAAAGAAATGCTGGTTAAGCTGGGGCCTAAAGAATGCATAGGAACCTCGGTCTGGAATCAGAAGTTTGTTGAACAAAGAGAAAGAGGGTGGGTAGGAGAGAAGATACATGCATATGTCTGTGGACAAAACATGGTTGAGTTTGTCAGAATAGAATTCAGGATGGGAAGAGCAAAATGTTAGACTGGAGAGGTGAAAGAGGGTGGGTCACAGAGAATTCTGTATACAGGTTGTTTGTGCTTTATTATAAAGACAATGAAAAGTCCTCTGTGGTCAGCTGAACTGCAGCTTTGGCCTAATGGGGAGCTGATTAGAAATGGAATCATGGGTCAGCCAAGAATACTCTATCCAGCAAAGTTAATGTTCACATATGAAGCAGAAATAAAAGCTTTCCCAGACAAACAAAAGCTGAAGGAGTTCATCACCACTAGATCTTCCTTACAAGAAATCTTGAAAAGAGCTTTCCTACCTGAAACAAAAATGCAAAGATATGAAAAGCATTAATCAAGGTGATAAATAGACAAGTAGAATCAAAAAATCGCAAACATATACCAGAATATGTTAGTAAACACTATAATAATATAAGAGCTAAAGAGAAAGAAAGTGTTAAAAATAACTATAACTACTTCAGTTCAGTAACAAACTCACAACACAAAAAGGGATAACTTGCGACAACAAAAACATAGAAGGGAAAGAGGAACAGGATGGAACTTGAATAGGTTGAGATAATAATAATTGAGATAAGATGCTATCAGCAGGAAAAAGACTATCTTATCTACGAGATCTTTTATACAAACCTCATGGTGACCACAAGACAAAAAACCAGAGCAGAGTCACAAAACATAAAAAAGGAAAAAAGAGGAAACTAAGAAAAAATATCACAGAAAACCACCGAACTGAAATGGCAGGCAGAAACACAGGGGAAAAGTAACAATGGAAATATAGAACAACCAGAAAACAAAAGGCAAAACGGCAGTATTAAGCCCTCAATTATCAATAATCACTCTAAATGTAAATAGATTGAATTCACCAATCAAAAAACAGAGTGGCTGGATGGATTAGAAAAACAAGACCCAACAATATGCTGCCTCCAGGAGACCCATCTCAGCTCTAAAAACAAACACAGGCTCAAAATGAGGGGATGGAAGATGATATACCAAGCAAATGGAAACCAAAACAAAGCAGGTGTCACCATGCTTTACTCAGACAAAATAGACTTCAAGCCGAAAAATATAACAAAAGACAAAGATGGACATTATATAAGGATAAAGGGGACAATCCACTAAGGAGACATAACATTTATTAATATATATGCAACTAACCTTGGAGCACTGAAGTATATAAAGCAATTATTAACAGACCCAATGGGAGAAACTGACAACAACACAATAGCAGTAGGGGACTTTAATACTCCACTTACATCAATGGATAGATCATCCAGATAAAGAGTCACTAAGGAAACATTGGCCTTAAATGAAACACTAGACCAGATGGACTTAATGGATACATATAGAACATTCCATCCAAAAGCAGCAGAATACACATTATCCTCAAGTGCACACAGAACATTCTCGAAGATATGTCCCCACCATATGTTGGGAAACAAAACAATTCTCAATAAATTTAAGAAGATTGAAACTATATCGAGTAACTTTTCCAACCACAATGGTATGAAACCAGAAATCAACTAAAAGAAGAAAGCTGGAAAAGTCACAAATATGTGGAGACAAACAACATGCTACTGAACAACTATTGAATCACTGAAGAAATCAAAGGAGAGACCAGCCCAGTGGTGTAGTGGTTAAGTTCACACACTCCACTTCAGTAACCTGGGGTTCACAGCTTCAGATCCTGGGCGTGGACCAACACACTGCCCATCAAGCCATGCTGTAGTGGCATCCCACATACAAAACAGAAGAAGATCGGCACAGATGTTAACTCAGCAACAATATTCCTCAAGCAAAAAGAGGAAGATTAGCAATAGATGTTAGCTCAGGGCCAATCTTCCTCACCAAAAAAAAAAAAAAAGAAATCAAAGGACAAATCAAAAAAGAACCTAGAGAAAAATGAAAATGAAAATTTGACATACCAAAACTTATGAGATTCAGCAAAAGCAGTACTAAAAGGGAAGTTAATAGCAATATAGGCCTACATGAAGAAACAAGAAAAATCTCAAATAAACAATCTAACTGTGCTTTTAAAAGAACTAGAAAAAAACGAACAAATGAAGCTGAAAGACAGTAGAAGGAAGGAAATAATAAAAATCAGAGCAGAAATAAATGAAATAGAGACTAAAAAGACAATAGAAAAGATCAATGAAACTAAGAGCTAGTTCTTTGAAATGATAAATAAAATTGACAAACCCTTAGCTAGACTCACTAAGAAAAAAAGAGAGAAGGCTCAAATAAATAAAATGAGAAATGAAAGAGGAGAAATTATAATGGATACCACAGAAATACAAAGGACTAAAAGAGAATACTATGAAAAGCTATACACCAAAACAGAGAATCTGAATAGAGCAATCATGAGTAAAGAAACTGTGATTGTAATCAAAAACTTCTCAAAAAGCAGAAGTCCAGGACCACAGCTTTTCCATTGAATTCTACCAAACATTCAAAGAAAATTTAATACTTATCCTTCTCAAATTCTTCCAAAATATTGAAGACAAGACACTTCCTAATTCATTCTATGAGGCCAACGCTACCCTAATATTTAAATCAAACAAGGAGAACACAAAAAGGAAAATCAGAGGCCAACGTCACTGATGAAAATAGATTCAAAAACCCTCAACAAAAATATTAGCAAATCAAATACAATACATTAAAGGATCATATATCACAATTAAGTGGAATTTATTCCAGGGATGCAAGATGGTTCAACATGTGCAAATCAGTCAATGTGATATACCACATTAACAAAATGAAGAATAAAAATCACATGATCATCTCAGTAGATGCAGAGAACATATTTGGTAAGATTCAATGTCCATTTATGATAAAACTCTCAATAAAATGAGTGTAGAAGGAAAGTACCTCAACATAATAAAGGCCATATGTGACAAACCCAGAGCTAACATCATACTCAAGAGTTAAAAACTGAAAGCTATCCCTTTAAGAATAGGAACAAGACAAGGATGCCCACTTTCACCCACTCTTATTCAACATAGTATTAGAAGTCCTAGCCAGAGCAATTAGGCAAGAAAAAGAAATAAAAGGGATCCAAATTGGAAAGGAAGTAGTAAAACTGTCACTATTTGCAGATGCCATAATTTTATGTATAGAAAACTCTCAAGACACTACCAAAAAATCACTAGAAGTAACTAACAAATACAATGAGGTTGCAGGGCACAAAATCAACATACATAAATCAGTTGCACTTCTTTTTTGAAGAAGAAGAAAAAGATTAGCCCTGAGCTAAATGCTGCCAATCCTCCTCATTTTTTGCTGAGGAAGACTGGCCCTGAGCAGTATGCTCTTTGACATTGATCCTAGCAGTATCTTTTTGAATGTCATGTCTTCTCAGGCAAGGGAAACAAAAGAAAACATAAACAAATGGAATTACATCAAACTAAAAAGCTTTTGCATGGCAAAGGAAACCATCAACAAAATGAAAAGACAACCTACCAATTGAGAGAAGATATTTGCAAATTGTATATCAGATAAGGGGCTAATATCCAAAATATATAAAGAACTCGTATAACTCAACAACAAAAACCAAACAACTTGATTAAAAAATGGGCAGAGGATATGAATAGACATTTTTCCAAAGAAGATACACAGATGAACTACAGGCACATGAAAAGATGTTTAACATGACTAATTGTTAAGGAAATGCAAATCAAAACTACAATGAGATATCACATCACACCTGTTAGATTGTATATTATTGAAAAGACAAGAGATAAGTGTTGGAGAGGTTGTGGAGAAAAGGGAACCCTCCTACACTCTTGGTGGAAATGTAAACTGGTGCAGATACTATGGAAAACAGTAGGAGATTCCTCAAAAAATTAAAAATAGAACTACCATATGATCCAGCTATTCCATTTCTGAGTCCTTATCCAAAGAACACAAAAACATTAATTTGAAAGACTATGTACACCCCTATGTTCATTGCAGCATTATCAGCCAAGACTTGGAGGCAACCTAAGTGCTCCTCAATGGATGAATGGGTAAAGAAGGTATGCTATGTACATACAATGGAGTACTACTCAGCCAAAAACAAAAAGATGAAATCTTGCCGTTTGTGACAACATGGGTGGACCTTGAGGGTATTATGCTGAGCAAAGTAAGTCACGTGGAGAAAGACAACTACCATTACCATATGATTTCACTCATACGTGGAAGATAAACAAACATACACATGGATACAGAGAACAAATTAGCGCTTACCAGAGAGAAAGGAGATAGGGGAAGAGTGAAAGGGGTAAAGGGGCACACGTGTACAGTGAAGGACGGCAACTAGACTTTTGGTAGTGAACGTGGTGCAGTCTATACAGAAGGTGAAACATAATGACGTACAATTGAAATTTATATAATGATATAAACCAATGTTACCTTGAAGTCTGGTGCCTGAGGGTTACTGTAAATATTCAATAAGAACATGATTACCCTTCAACCTTGTTCCCAACACAGACACAGATGAAAAGAAGTTAATCTTGTTAATCTGCTGTTTTCTTGTTTAACCTGACAGGTGGCTCAAGGGTCACAAGAGTATGAACTTATTTTGCAGAAGAAAAAGAATGCCTTCGAAGAATTTACATCACCAGATAACCAGCCCTCAGCTGCCATTGATGCCCAGAACTCAGATTGCCCTAAGAGCTTATCTTGAGTGAAAACAGTACAGACATCCCCCTTTATTTCTCTGAAACTCCTCCTGTCAAACCCCTTAGTTTATAAAACCCCCTGCTTTCTTCTCTTGTTAAGGCAGATTTGAGAGAACCTATCCTCCCGCCTTCTCATTTTGGCTGATTCAAATAAACCTTTCTCCATCTCCAAGCACCGATGTCTCAGTGTTTGGCTTACTGAACATCTGGCAAATGAACGTGAGATTAAGAGGTTCCATATCAACCTCAATTAAAAAAAAATTTAGGTGGAAAAGTGAGATGCTGAACTTACCTCAAATTTTCATTTAAAAAATCTCACAAGTTGGGGCCAGTCTGGTGGAGCAGTGGTTAAGTGCACAGGTTCCACTTTGGCGGCCCGGGGTTCACCAGTCGAGCCATGCTGTGGTAGGCATCCCACATATAAAGTAGAGGAAGAAGGCATGGATGTTACCTCAGGGCCAGTCTTCCTCAGCAAAAAAGAGGAGGGTTGGCAGCAGATGTTAGCTCAGGACTAATCTTCCTCAAAAAAAAAAAACTCACAAGTTTATTAAAAAAAAACACTCCCACACAAATGTGAAACTGTTAAGGGAAGCACAATCTTTGCACAATTTATAAAATATGTGAAAGAGAAAAAAAAGAAATAGAATCATGGGCCCAACCCAGACCCACTGAAATCTATCTAAAATCTGCATTTTAACACAGCCCTGGGCAATTCATATGCACACAAAAGTTCTTTACCCTGGGTAAACCCTATTTCCCCTTCTTCTGACAAGCTCCTACCCACCCAGGTTTTCCCAGTGGCCCTGGGGTAACAATCCCCCAGGGCACTTGTTTTTGTTGTTTTTTTCTTTTGAGGAAGATTAGCCCTGAGCTAACTGCTGCCAATCCTCCTCTTTTTGCTGAGGAAGACTGGCCCTGAGCTCATATCCATGCCCATCTTCCTCTACTTTATATGTGGGATGCCTACTACAGCATGGTGTGCCAAGCAGTGCCATGTCTGCACTCAGCATCTGAACCAGTGAACCCGGGCCGCCGAAGTGGAACGTGCGCACTTAACCGATGAGCCACCAGGCTGGCCCCTTAACCATTTTTTTTACGTATCTGTTTTCCTTGGTAGACTCTGAGCTCTTCTCTTCTGATTTGCTTTTGTGTTGCTGGGGTCCAGCACAGTGCCTTCCACTTAGTCAACGCCCACGTGCAGCCATAAATAACGAGCACCACATGGCCCAGTAACACGAGTCCACTGGGCGGACCAAAGGTCAACTGTGGCATTAAAATGAAAGCTTCTTCAGTTTTAATGAGCACTTTATCAGTAGAATCTTGTTCTGAATTTTCAAGTCAAGGTCCAGAGAATGTTCCTGTTAGCAGTTGAAGCTGAAACCCTTCTTCACCCTAAGACTGGGCATCTCATTTCCTCTTAACAGCTGATGATTTGGGCAGCCCCCACCTGACTTCCTCTGGACCCGTTCCTTTCCTCCAGCCATTGCACCCTGGAAACGCCTTCATTTCACGGGCCTATCAAATGCAGTGACCATTTGCCCTTCTGTGACAGCAAATTCCTCTCACTGACCACAAGCTGCATGAAGAAGTTATTTCCTTTTATTTGTTCTAAATTTCCTTCTTAATGAGTTGGCCTCATTTAAGGAATGACTTTTAAAGGAAAACTTAATTCAATTGTTGTTTTGTTGTGTGTGTGTAGGGGAAAGGTCAGAGGATATAAATATTTTAAAAATCCCCTTCAGGGACCGGCCCCGTGACCTACTGGTTAAGTTCACACACTCAACTTCGGTGGCCCAGGGTTTCTCTGGTTCGGATCCTGGGCGCAGACCCAGCACCTCTCATCAGGCCGTGCTGAGACGGTGTCCCACATAGCAGGACTAGAAGGACCTACAGCTGGAATATACAACTATGGAGTGGGGGCTTGGGAAGAAGAGGAAGAAAAAAATAGAAGATTCACAACAGATGTTAGCTCAGGTGCCAATCTTTAAAATAAAAAAAATCCCCTTCAGAAACTCCTATTTAGTTTAAAATTATTTTTTTTCTAGATACATAAATAATATGCACCTACTTTGCAAATTTGGGGGGGGAATAAAAATGTAAAGAATATAAATCCTACCAGCTGGACTGTTATGATTATATTATCTATTAACAGGATTTAGTTTTAAATAGTCACATTAGCATTTTCTTATATGTAAATGATTTTGCCGTCCAAGCCTCCTGTAGCTAAAATCAAACGCAGGTCTGTGCAACGTTTCTGCCCCTGAAGTACCATGGCCTCCTAGGCAGAAAAATGATGTGAGGGACGCATGTGAGGGACCTGGGGCGCCAGGGAAGGGAAAGCTGGAGGGTAAACTCCTGCGAGGAATTCTGACTTTGGCAAGGAAACCACCAAATCTTCCAAACTAGGGATTTGTCACTCCAGCTTTGTTGGGGTTAAGGAAAAAGTAGAAACATCACCACAACAGGACAGGATGAAAAATCCAGCTCTCTTCCCAAAAGTGCTTGTCCTTGAAAAGAATCTGTGTAAGTACTTCATTGGAGCCTTTTCAACCATTTCCCTCATTATCCAATTCTAACTCCTAACGTCTCAGGTCTCTGAAAGGTATTGGGTTAGTTAGGCAAGTGATAGCATACTAGGGAAGAAAGCTCACCAAGTGGTGAGTCACTTTAATTAGTCCATGGAGAGCTGGGGTTTTTGTTTTTGTTTTTGAGGAAGATTAGCCCTGAGCTAACGTCCGCTGCCAATCCTCCTCTTTTTGCTGAGGAAGACTGGCCCTGAGCTAACATCTGTGCCCATCTTCCTCTACTTTATATATGGGACGCATACCACAGAATGGCATGCCAAGCGGTGCCATGTCCGCACCTAGCATCCAAACCGGCAAACCCCGGGCTGCCAAAGTGGAACGTGCGAACTTAACCGCTGTGCCACCGGGCCAGCCTGAGAGCTGGTTTTGGGTTGACAAGCAGGGATCCTTTCCCTTAGGGATCCTAGGGAAAAACCAAAAAAATGCTTTTTCGAGATTGGATTTCTTTATGGGCTTCTTTCTTTTTCTTAAACAAGTGTGACTTTATTGTTTTATTTTTCAAAGGCATACACTCATGACAAAACATTTAAGTGATGAAAAAGAATACAAAAGAAAAACATAAAATCATCTAACACCCAACACAGCTGGCTCTGCTCTCCTGTCTGAGTTTATATTCAACGTTCTGTGCCAAGGTTCACTCCAGCCCGTCAGGGATGGAGCCCGTGTTCATGGAGGTACCTGCAGGACCCAGCTTGGCCCCACAGGTCAGTGAGGAGCCCTGGAAAATGGGGAAGCTCGACACATCCTTTGCTGGTTGCTAAGTTCTGCAGTGGTGGGGTGGGGCCCTGGCTGCGGCTTCTTCTCCCTTCTCTCTTCCCTGGACCTACCCCCTAGGACCCCTTCTCTCCAAATTGGGGAAGCTTAACAAGCATTCTCAGAGGCTGAGCAAAACCATGCCAGAATCTTCTGTTCCTCTTCTTGGCATGCAATCCATTTTGAAGGTGAGGGCATGGTAATGGCATGAGGCTGTATCTATTTCCTTGTTTGGCTCCCGCAAGTAAATTTTTTTCCCAGTTTTTATTATGTTTTATCCATTTCTTGAGGAAATAGATGAGAGAGAGTCTATGCCTTGAATTCACTCCTCTGTCTTTCCCAAGACCAGGTTTTTTAGTCGCCACTAGACTGAAGGCAGTATTCTGTAATTCCAAGCTGAGGATTCTCCTTCTTTGATTCCTGTCATCAACAGCCATGACCTCCCAATGGGCACAGAGATCGCTGTGAAGGAATGGAGTGAAAATTCCAGGAAAGATCTTTCAGAATAGGGAGAAAGTTTAGGCAGTCGCGTCCCCCATGGAAAACTGGCAGTCTATTTTTTTTTGAGGAAGATTAGCCCTGAGCTAACATCTGCTCCCAATCCTCCTCTTTTTGCTGAGGAAGACTGGCCCTGAGCTAACATCCGTGCCCATCTTCCTCTACTTTATATGTGGGACACCTACCACAGCATGGCTTGCCAAGTGGTGCCATGTCCACACCCAGGATCCGAACCAGTGAACCCCGAGCTGCCGAAGCAGAATGTGCAAACTTAACTGCTATGCCACTGGGCCGGCCCCTAAAATGGGCAGTCTTAATTCATATTCAGTTTAGTCATATCTAATTGTTGACTGTACTGAGAAAGCACTTTCATCATCCACTGTAATAATTCACAGCCTGGCCTACTGTCTCTATACTAACCTCTCTCTAAGGATAGGATTTAATTTAAAAAATTTTCTTATGGCTTGGAGCAATAATCAGATATAGAAAGTTCTCTGAAAGGTTGTCTTCAAATAAGATTTAAAGAAATTATCCAATAATTTTCCTCTATCCCACGTATCCCTTTTGGAAGGAGAAATGGAATAAATTTAAGACTCCAGAGACCTACTGAGACTATCAAAGGCAGCATTACTCAACGCTTGGTGCTAGGCAGCCTCCATAATGCCCTCAAAAGAGAACCATTCTAGGCATTTCCTTGAAATCATCTCCAATATTGATTAATTCTGTAAACAAACATTTATTTAGCAACTACTATGTAACAGGCTCTGTGCCAGGCACTGGAAATGCAAAGATGAAAAAGATGTGGCCTCTTCTCCTAAAAGATCATAGTCTATTGGGGTTGGAAGCAGATACACAGTCAATTCCTATTAAAGCAATAGTATAATATAATAGATGCATGAACAGATGCTGGAAGACACAAAAAGCTATGGATAAGAATACATATCCTCACTTAAAAACTTATTCAGGGGAGATGTTGTTTGAACTGGTCTTAAAGTGTCAGGCAGAGAAGGAGGTGAGCAATCAAGACAAAGGACCCATCACATTAAAGGCATGTAGGTGTCAAAGGGCTGACTCAGTCCAGAACCATGAGATGCTCAATGTGACTGGGCCTTAGGGTGTACGGTTGGAGTAGGAGGGGAGACAGAATTATATAGCCTGAAAGCAGACTGTGAAGGTTTTGCTCACCATCCTAGAGCATCCTATCAAAAAGGAGAAGGAGCTGATGGGATCAGATGTGCTTTTAGGCCATTAAATCTTGTGGCAGTGATGAAAATGGCTAGGGTGGGAAGGATTAATCATGATGCTTTTGCAGTTTTCCTGGCAACGAAAGATACACATTTGAATTGACAGATACCCCAGTGGGAATGGGGTTGAGTAAAGGAAGATTTCAAATTGTTTTCCTTGAAAAACAGGGTAGATGGTGACCATGCTAACTAAGGGAAAACTGAAGAAGAAATGCATTTGTAAGGGAGAAGGGGATTATAGAAAACTGTATGAAAGATTATAGAGAAAAGCTCAGTTCTGCAAAATATTGATAAGTTTGGAGTATTTGCTATACAATTGACAGTTGGGAGTTTGATCTGGGGCTCAGGAGAGATAAGGCCGGGAGATCTGATTTCAGGAGTCCTCATCAACACACAAGCAGTGGTCGAAGCTGTAGCTTTGGATGAAATTGTTCATTCATTTCACAAATATTATCTCTATCTACTACATGCCAGGTGATAGGCTCACAAGAGCATAAAAGAAGAAGGAAGACATTAGAAGCATTTCAGAGAGTATTAGTATTTAAGGCATCAGATATTAAACTTTAAGGAACAAAGGATTAGGGAGCTGGCTAAGAGCTGAGATTCTCAGGGCCCACCTCCAGGATCCTGGCTTTATTAACTAGAACCCCCAGGTGATTGTGATGCAATCGGTGGTCAAAGAAACATGGTCTCAAAGGGTGGGTGGAAGAGATGGAGTCAGTAAAAGAGACTGAGAAGGGATAGAGGGAAAAGAAAAGTCAGGTTGTTAGGTCCCTTTAAGACCTAACCTTGATCCTTAAGCTACACAGTTGATCATGGATTTAAAAATATACGGGAGAGTCCACAGGGTTCATTCCAGAACTCACTGTCCTCTCCTTTTGACCTATTTGAACCTTAGTTTACCTATGGGCAAAGCCTTAGTCACACTAACCATTCTCTATGTCTTCTTTTTTTATTAAAGATAAAAGCTAACAACTGTTATATGTTAGCACCTAAGCTAACATCTGTTGCCAATCTTCCCCTTCTTCTTCTTTCTCCTTCTCCCCAAAGCCCCTCGACATAGTTGTATATTCTAGTTGTGAGTGCCTCTGGCTGCGCTATGTGGGATGGCTTGATGAGTGGCGCCATGTCCGTGCCCAGGATCCAAACCAGCGAAACCCCCGGCCGCCAAAGTGCAGCGTGTGAACTTAACCACTCGGGCACAGGGCTGGCCCCTTTCTATGTCTTCTGGCTAGACACTCCTTCTAGTTGCTCTGATTGGGCACCTTCCTGCCTCCAGACATTTAGATTCACTTCTTCTAATCTGAACTACACATGTTGCCTTTGACCAGCCGCTTTACCAACCAGGGGGCCAATAATGAGCCCCCTTTTAGTACAGCTCCAGGACCTTTCACGTCTGTGAACCACCTGTGGGTTGCTCATTCAGGTAACTATCAGGATCAGGAGAAAAAAAATCACAGAATGGACTGGAGAAGTTATTTATCCAAGTTTCCTATCCAGTGCAGGATTCTCTCTGACAACATGCTTGACAAGTGGTCATCCAGCATCTTTGCGCCTATATCCAGTGGGACCAAGATAGCCTGTTCTAATGTTGAATAAGTTTCATTCTTGTCATGAACCAAACCCTATAACAATGCCACTCACTGATCAAGTTCTGGCTTCCATGTCCACACAGAGAAGCCTCATCCCCATCTCTAAGAAACAAACTTTATATACGAAAGCCTCCATTGTATTTTCTTTTTCAGGTTAAACATCCCTAACAGTTTCAGCAACTCTGCGTATGATGTGGTATTGAGCCTTTTTATTACTCTGATTGTTTCATCTAGAAATAAAGAAACTTGCTTTAGATGCTGTGTTAGTTTTCTTTGCCGCTGTAACAAATTACCACAAATTTTGTGGCTTAGAACAACAGAAATTTATTATCTTACATTTCTGGAGGTTAGACATGTAAAATGAATCTGGTACAACTAAAATCAAGGCGTCCACAGGTCTTGTTCCTTCCTTCATCTTCAAAGTTCATTGTTCCAGTCTCCTTAAATAAAGACACTTGTGATTACATTTAAGGCCCACCCAGATAATCCAGGATAATCTTCCTATCTCAAAATCCTTAGTATCACCACAGGTGCAAAGTCCCCTTTGCCATAAAGGTAACATCACAGGTTCTGGGAATTAGGATTTGGATGTCTTTGGAGGAGATTATTCCTCCCAGCACAGATACCTCAATCAGTGCACTCTAAGATTGTGTTAACTTTTTCATCAACAAAGCCTTGCAATCAACTCAAACCCACCCAGTGTTTTTCACATGAACAGCTGTTGTTCTGGGTCTAACCTGTGATGGTCATTAGGACTTTTCTCTTTCCTTCTGGGCACCTCGTAGGAGTGTGCCTCCCTCCCTGTCTAGAGCAAGGTGTGCTCATGTGACTTTGTTGGCCAAGGTGGTGTGAGATGGCATGTGTTACTTTGCTGGGATCTTTAGAGCTAGTTAGAGATCTTTCCGAGTCGCTGCGACCGGTGATGTTCAGATGATAGGTGACTTCTGTATATGCCTGGACCCCAGAGTGAGGAAAGTGTAGAGCAAAGCTCCCAGGTGACGCACTGCGGATGCGTAAGGTGAATGAGAAGTAAAACCTGGTTGCTAAATCACTGGAATTTTGGTGGGTAATTGGTTACTACTGCCTAATCCAGCCTATCCTGACTGGTACAAACTCTTTGATTGATGAATCTACTTTTAAAATCCAAACAGAGCATTTCCTATCTGTTCCCATTAAATTGCGTGTTTTCCATAGTGACCAAGTCTTCAAGGCTTTCCCAGTGTCTACAAATCTTGATCCAATCATGCTATACAATGGATACTTAATCACTTTAATATGTGATAAACTTTTCTTCTGTATTTTTATCAAAATTACTGATTTGAAAAAAGTCTAATGGGACAAACTCAAGTGCATCAACCTATGGCATGCTATTTGGAAACTCTCCCCAGATTGACACTGATCCAATAATAAAACTGTGACAATATAGTACATGTAGATGCCTTACCATTCAGCCAATGTTTCTTCATCTTAGCCATAAGCCATAGGATTTTCAAATTACTTAGTCAAGGCTGGCAGAATATTTCCATTATAATTCTAGTAGCCATTCAAAAATTAGTTTAGTGTGACAACTTTGCACTTAAAGGGAAATTATATTCCATTCTTGTTCTTTCCAATGGTTTTAGCTTGAATACAAAAATCCTGAGCCAAGACAAATGACATTGGGCTTGTCATATCTTACAATATTTCCCTTCTGCTATGCTGCCTTTCAAAATTCAAATGTAGCAGGGACCCAGGTATCTAGTCTTCCCTGTGAGGAGAAGGAGGAGAGATGCCTGCAGAACGCTCTTTTTCTAATCTTAATCTTGCTATATTAGTTAAGCAAATTGTGGTACTTCAGGAGACTCCTGGAGGAGCAAGAGTGGCATATTCCAATGGTCTCTAGATTCAACGTACCAGGGTTTGACGTCTGTCTTTACCACTTACAAGGTTTTGAGTTTGGACAAATTGCTCCATCTCTAATCCTTGGTTTCTGCATCTGTAAAATGGGATGATCAAAGGAACCACCTCATAGCGTTATTGGGAGGGTTAAATTAGACAATCCAGGTAAACTGCACAGCACAAAGGCAGGGCTTCGTAAATGTTCTTGCTGCTATGTAAGATTTCCCCTTGTAGTGCAGGGCATAGAGATGAGACATCAATACATTGATTTGCTGGCCAATAGTACATGAAAAGGAGTAGCTATTTCTTGCTAAACTGTTCTGTGAGATAAAAGAAATCATGATGAATTAGGTGTAGCTCAAATGTCGCCTCGTGCATGGGGAGTTTAGCTGCAGCTTCCTTTAAAGTGTGAGGTTGCGTGCCTTTGCAATTCTTCCTCCCTGACAGGTGGCACTGACTCAACATGACTTAGGTTGCAAAGCCCAGATGCATTTTGATTCCTTCCTTTAGTGCCACTTGGCTACTTTAATTGATAGGAGATTAAAAGCAGCAGACCATCAAAGAAACCTGGGAAATAGCACCATTCCTTTTCATTTTCCCTCTTTTGAGAAAGCAAGTTTTCCATGTAAAGACATATGTAGGATTTCCAAAAGACGAAAAGAAAAAAACTTTCAAAGTCACTAATCCAAAATATTTGATGTTATTTTTAGAGTACCTTTTAAAGAAGATAAGCTTTTAAAATATGACAAAGAAGAGCAGAATGGTATTTCTGATGCTGATATCATTTCTGATCCTTGTCAGCTTACTTGGATTTCCAGAAAATACTTATGTTAACAAACTAAAAGGATGAAGCATAATAATTGAGTTTATTTTTATTTTATTGATCAGTTAATCAAAATAAGGCTTTTTTTTTGATGAAGAAGATTCACCCTGAGCTAGTATCTGTTGCCAATCTTCCTCTTTTTTTTTTTTGTTTGCTTGAGGAAGATTAGCCCTGAGCTAATATCTGTACCAGTCTTCCACTACTGTGTACATGGGACGCCTCCACAGCATGGCTGACAAGTGGAGTAGGTCTGTACCCAGGATCCGAATCCAGGACCTGAACCCACGAACCTGGAACACCAAAGTGGAGCACATGGAACTTTACTCGGCCATGCAGCTGGCTCCAATAAAGCCTCCTTAAATATCCATCAGGCAATCAGACTAAAGATCATACTGATATTTGGACAAAAATATATATACATAATCAGTCATATATCTTTCATAACAATATCAATGATATAGAGCCTATTATTATTATTTTCATTTATAATTCTTTAACTTTATTTGTGTGATATGTTATATTTACTGAAAAAAGAACCTCGTCTGACTTGGCCCTCCTGTGTGTGTGTCTCTCTCTTTCTTCAAAATAGCGTATCTGTCATTCATTTGAGTACGAGAATGCTGAGACAGTGTATAATGAAAGCCTGACTCTCCGGGCTCTTTCAACTGTGTACTTATTTTCTGAAGCGCATTCCTTCACGAAACCATGGTCAGCTCCACCCTTCCTAAAATAACACCATGGCGCTTCAAGACCTACCTCATCCCTCCCCCATTACCCTAATTGCACCGAAAACTACTGTTGTCGTATCTGAGAATAGGGGGCTGTCAGAGCTGGCTACATAATTTACGGGCCCCAGTGCAAAATGAAAATGCATGACCTTTTGTTCAAAAAGCAAGAAAAAGTGCCACTAAAGAGCTCTAAAATAAAAAGCTTTTTCCTTTCTTCTGTATTCTCTCTCCGGACTTGTCATGGTGTCTTTTATTTGCTATTTAATGTCATTTACGTAAAGAAAAATTTGAATTATTAGCAGGAATTTTACTGTCTGTCTTTATATTGTGCAATGCCAATTCTAAATGAAAATATCAGAGCATTTGACTCACAGGCGGAATCACTGAAATTACATACTTCATATTTCATTGCTGTATGTGCATCCTGTGTATTTTATTCTTATTAGAACCGTGGAACTGCTACACCAAACCCACTGGACTGTTTTAATTTCACTTCTTGCGGCACACACATTTTGCCACCACTCTCTACCCTTGAATTAATGATGAATGTGGAATGATTGAAAGGAAAAGTCACTATGCACTGCATTCTCTTTCCCATTCCTTCTAAATCATTTTCAGTGTAAGTACTTGGTGGATACAGGGAAGTGACATAAATAAGAAAGGATGTGATAGGGTTTCTTGGTGGTTTGTGTTTCTTAAAACACCATTGCTTTCTTTCTGTGTTCAAAGCAAGTTTTGATTTGAACAGAAGCGAGGTCACTTGGGACTAACAACATCCCCCTCAACCATTTCACTCTGCCATAGACATAACACACTTACCTTGTACTCACTTTTAGTCTTGCTGAGCTCCCAGGCATCCTGGGTCAGCTGGAATTCTGTGCTCCGGGGGCATAATGAACACTATGTGCCAATGGGGCAGCCAGGAACAACTGGAAATATACATACTGTGCATTTCTCCTCTGCTCACACGCTCACTCTATTGTCCCGTTGGACTTCACTTACAAACACAAGTTCAAAGACAAGATTATTGAGAATTTTAAGGTGGTGGCAGCAGAGAATTAAACCAAGCACAGGGCCTTCCTGAACACGAGGCCCTTCTGCACATGGGCTCTTCTGGGCATGAGGCCCTGTGCAGTGGCCCAGGTCACATGCCCTAGAAGTTGGCCCTGGGTGCTATTATGTTGGTGCTCAGTGGCTGTTCATGTGTAACAGGTAAGCTAGAAACGATGAATAGGGAGTTTGGCAGATCTTCAAAAAGCTAAACACAGAATTACTGCAGGATCCAGCAATTCCGCTTCTGGGTATATATCCAAAAGAATTAAAAGCATCAACTCAACTAGATACTTGTACACCAATGTTCATTGCAGCATTATTCACATTAGTCAAAAGGTGGAAACAACCCAAGTGTCCACTGACAAATGATTGAATAAACAAATGTGTTCTGTCCATACAATGGAATACTATTCAGCCATAAAAAGGAATGAAGTTCTGATATATCTATAACGTAGATGAAACCTTGAAAACGTTATCCTAAGTGATATAAGCTAGTCACAAAAGGACAAATAATGTATGATTCCATTTATATGAAATATCTATAACTGGCAAACTCATAAAGACAGAAAGTAGAATAGAGATTACCAGAGGATGGGGAAGAGAAATGGGAGTTATTGCTTAATGGTTTCAGAGTTTCTGTTTGCGGGGCATGAAAACATTTTGGAAATAGACAATGGCGATGGTTGTATAACTTTGTGAATGTACTTAACACCACTGAATTATACACTTGAAAATGGGGGCCTAGGGTTCACAGGTTCCAATCCTGGGCCCAGAGCTTCATACTGCTCATCAAGCCATGCTGTGGCAGCATCCCACATGCAAAATAAGGGAAGATTGGGGCTGGCCCAGTGGTACAGCGGTTAAGTTTGTGTACTCTGCTTCAGTGTCCCAGGGTTCGCCTGTTTGCATCCCAGGAGTGGACCTACACATAGCTTATCAAGCCAAGCTGTGGCAGGGGTCCCATATATAAAACAGAGGAAGTTGGGCATGGATGTTAGTTCAGGGCCAATCTTCCTCAAAAAAAAAAAAAAAAAAGAGGATGATTGTCACAGATGTTAGCTCTGCGACAATCTTCCTCAAGCCAAAAAGAGAAAGATTGGCAACAGATGCTAGCTCAGGGCCAGTCTTTCTCACTGAAAACAAAATAATAATAACCATGGTTAAAATGGGAAATGTTATGTTAAATAGTTTTCCACAATAAAAAAATTTTTTTAATAAGTAGAAGCAAAAAAACAAACAATCCAATTAAAAAATGGGCAGAGGAACTGAATAGACATTTTTCCAAAGAAGACAAGTGGCCAACAGGTCTATGAAAACATGCTAATATCACTAATCATCAGGGAAATGCAAATCCAAATCACAGTGTGATATCGCTCGCACCTGTCCGAATGGCTATCCTCAAAAAGACAAGAGACAACGAGTGCTGGCGAGGATGTGGAGAAGAGCAAATCCTCATGCGCTGTTGGTGGGACTGTAAACTGCTGCAGCCACTATGGAAAACAGCATGGAGGTTCCTCAAAAAATTAAAAATAGTGCTACCGCATGATCCAGCAGTTCCCCTTCTGGGTATTTATCTGAAGGAAATGAAAACACTACAGCAAAGAGACATCTGCACCCCTGTGTTCATCGTGGCATTAATTATAATAGCCAAGACAAGGAAACAACCTAAGTGTCCATCAAGGGATGAACGGATGAAGAAGATGTGGAATATATATGCAGTGGAATATCATTCAGCCATGAGAAAGAAAGATATCCTGCCATTTGCAACAACACGGATGGACCTGGAGGGTATTATGCTAAGTGAAATACACCAGACAGAGAAAGACAATACTGCGTGATGTCACTCATATGTGGAATCTAAAAAAGAAAAGTCAAACTGTTAGAAACAGAGAGTAGAAAAGTGGGAGGGGCTGGGAGGTAGGAGAAATAGGGAGAAGGTTGGTAAAAGGGTACAAACTTCCAGCTGTAAGATGAATAAGGTCTGAGGATCTAATGGAAAATGTGATGACTATTTTTGATAGCGTTGTGTTGTAGAATTGAAATTTGCAAAGAGAGGAGAACTGAAATGTTCTCACGAAAAAAAAGAGAAATATGTCAGGAGATGGATGTGTTAATTGACTAGATGGTGGGGATCCTCTCACAATGTTTATATATATCAAATCACCACAATGTATGCTTCAAATATCTTAAAGTTTTCCTTGTCAATTACACCTCAATAAAGTCGAAAAAAATTTAAGAACAAAAATAAAATAGATAAAAAACAAAAATGAGTAGAAATGGGTGAAGGGGGTCAAAGGGTATAAACTCCCAGTAAAAAAAAATAAGGACTCTAACATCTAAGCTGTTTGATCTATGCCTTTTGTCACAAACACTTTACCGCACAGCCTCATCTGCAACCCTATTGCTACCACCTCACTCGCTTGGCAGGCGAAAGGATCCATGAGTTAAGCATTCCGTCATCTCAGTTATAAAGCACGTGCCACAAGTTTGTGGACACGGATTGGAAATAAGTTTGGAAAGATCAACTTAGAGGGTTCACAGTATTCATTCTGGACAGTGGCCTAAGTAGCTAAAATAATACTTTCAGCCTAGAGCAAGTTCAAGTACTGCAATGGACCTACGAACCACCTGAGTAACCTGCTCAAATGTATTTTTAAAAAGCTTCCCAGGTAGTGTTGCTAGATAAGATACTAATTTTGCATGGGATGTGTTCATGCTGAAACATTATTTGCAGTCTGAAATTCCCACTTAACAGGGCGTTCTATATTTTTATTTGCTAAATCTGGCAACTCTACCCCTTGGTGAATCTGAGGCAGGTGGGACACGTATAAACTCCCAAGTTTTCCTGTGATGGAGCAGTTTTTATTCCCTCAGTTGATGAGGAGGAGTGAGATTTTTGACCGTCATGTCTCTAAAGTCCCAGAACATTCCATACAGCCAGATACTCCTTCTTCGTAACGGTCCTCTCTGGCTTCCATGAGTCTTCCTCAATGGCTTCTTCTCCTCAGTCCTCCCCAGGGGTGGATCTCAGGATTGTGGGGCCCAGAGCTTATGCAATTTGGGGGACTCTCTTTATAAAAAATAATGCAAAATACAAGTACAACCTTATGGTCAAAAGTAAGTATTATGTAGAAAGAATAAAGAAATCAACACAAATTGCAAATTTTAAAAAGCTTCTTGTTAATGAACACTCATCTCTCACGTTTTCCCACATTTTTTTGGCTGCATACTCCTCACTCGCTTCTGCAAATGATAGCTTCTTTTGTAATAACATTTTCTATAGAAAGGATAAGAAGGATAATTCAGTCTTTCTCTAGCACGGTGAATAGCAATTTGCTTTCCGTTCTGGATAGCGTGGAAGAGTTTCTTCCCACTTTGCAAAAAGTAAACGGCAATGTCATGTACATTTTTAGGATTGTTGGCAAGTTTGGGCAGACTTCATTCAAATTTCTATATGAGCTGTCAGATTTGGAAGAACTTTCCGCAGACTTGCTTCATTGGTTTTAAACCCAGTTTTTCCTCTGCTTCTGGTGCCGGGCAGCACGTTTCGCGTCCCCCAGGTTTCCATCCCAGCAGAGTCAGCAATGTACAAGGCAGGAATATTCACTGGAGCATTCGTACACTCAGACAGCTAACGTTCATTTAATCACGAACAGAAAATGTTCCCAAACACAAAGAAATATATCCCACTTATAATTGCCAATTTTATGTGTCAACTTGGCTAGGCCATGGTGCCCAGATATTTGATCAAACATTATTCCGGATGTTTCTGTGAAGGTGTTTTTGGGTCAGATTAACATTTGAATCGATGGATTTTGAGTAAAGTAGATTACCTCCCTTAATGTGGGTGGGCCACATGCAATCAGTTGAAGGGCTTAATAGAAGGAAGACCGACCTCCCCTGAGCAAGAAGGAATTCTGCCAGCGGACTGCCTTTGGACTTGGACTGCAACTCTTCCCTGGGTCTCCAGCCTGCCAGCCCACACTGCACATTTTGGACTTGCCAAGCCTCCACAACTGTGTGAGTCAATTCCTTAAAATAAATCTCTCCAAATCCATATACATGAGTGTGTGTGTGTGTGTGTGTGTGTGGTCGGTTCTGTTTCTCTGGAGAACACTGACTAATACACCACCAAACTCCCCCTTACACAAGTCCCCAAAATGCTTCCACCCACTCCAACAGCCCGGAACGTACGGAAGTGTGACAGGGTAGTCTTCCCTGGAAGATGCTGTACCGGGGAGAGGCCCTCACACTTAAATCAGGTCAGCTCCTTGTTCACTGCTCACCGGGTCCCACCTCCAAAGCTGAAGCCCTGCTTCCCAGTCAGATTATTCCCTCTACAGCCTGGGAAGCAAGGCTCCTCCCCTCTCACCACCGCAGAAAGCTCTCTGTAGCAACACTCCCCTCTCCACTATCGATCTCCTTTTCCCTTTCAACTGGGCCATGCCCACCAGCATCCAAACATGGATAGTTTCTCCATTTTAAATAAAACCTCTTTTGTATTTACTTTACTCTCCAGGGACCACTCTGTTTCTCTGCTTCCCTTTATCACAAGACTCCCAGCCAATCTATTCTCAGTACCATCCCATCTTCTGCCACTGTCTCTTACACCCATTGCAATCAGCTTGATAGAAAATAAAGGACCTGAACGGCCCCTGAGGGCCTTGGAGGCCCTGCACCAGCCCCACACAGCTTACTTCCTCAGTTTAAGGAGAGAAAAAATAAGCCTCTGTCTTATTGAAGCCCCGATTATTTGGATTTTCTGTTTTCTTGTGTGTTCATGTCTGGCTGAGCTTCATCAGCGGGAATTCCAAGGGTGTTGGGATGAGCATGAATTCTTCCTCAGAAGATTTGCCTAAAACAGCTCTACCTACTATATGTGCTTAAAGTTAATTTTTTGCTTGGGTTTTGCTGGGCCACTTGGGTAATCTATTCTGCTAGGCATGCTGTCACAGAGTGCCACAGACTGGATGGCTCCAACAACAGAAATTCATTTTCTCATAGTTCCGGAGGCTGAAAGTCCAAGATGGAGATGTCAGCAGGGTTGATTTCTCCTGGGGCCTCTCTCCCTGGCTTGCCAATGGCCACCCACTTGCTGTGTCCTCACGTGGTCTTTCCTCTGTGTGTATGCACGCTACTGGTGTCTCTCTGTGCATCCAGATTTCCTCTTCTTATGAGAACACCAGTCATGTTGAATTAGGGCCCTAACGCCTCATTTTGACCTAGTCACCTCTTTAGAATGCTGTCTCCAAATACAGTCATTGCCAGGTACTGGGGGTTAGGACTCCTACATATGAATTGTGGGAGGACGTAATCCTGCCCATAGCAGGTGGTACGAATTGAAACTCTAAACCAGAGGAAGAGCTGCTTGTGTTTGTGAGTCCTCAAGGAAGAGCCTATTTTTCACCCGACATGGAGACCTCGATTGACAAGCTTTCTTGTCCATACCTTTGGTAAGAGTTGGGAATTTGCAACACGGTGTGTTTCTGAGGGGGTGGCCCTTTGAGGGGCCCAGCTTTATGTCAGAGTCTCAGCTGTGACTCACGGGGGCTTTCTGTCCCATTCTTGCTCGCCGTGGGCAATCACTTTCCATCATGGTTCTTGCATTATCTTCCTTTGGGCTTTTGTAGATTCCCTTTAGCTTCTTGTGGGCAGGTTTATGATTTTTTTTTTTTTAAACCTATAGCTGACATCATTCTTCTTTTTTTTTCTTTTTTGCAGGGGAAGATTCACCCTAAGCTAACATCTGTTGTCAATCTTCCTCCTTTTTTTTTTTTCTCCTTTTATAGTTATGTATGGTTGTAAGTTATGAATTTTTCTAAAAACGCACTTTCGGGGGAATCATTTTAGGTTTACAAAAAAGTTGCAAAGATCATACAGAGAGTTCCTATTATTGTGTTGACATCTTACCTTGTACATTTGTCAAAATGAAGAAACTAACACTGGTACATCACTATTAACTAAACTTCAGACTTTATTTGAATTTCACTAGTTTCTCCATGAACGTCCCTTTTCTGTTCAGGATCCCAATGACATTCTGTCACTGTGTCTCCTTAGCCTCCTTGATCTGTGACAGTTTCTCAGTCTTTCCTTGTTTTCAATGCCTTTGACTTTTTTTTTTTCTGGCGAGGAAGATTGGCCCTGAGCTAACATCTGTGCCAATCTTCCTCTATTTTATGTGGGATGCTGCCACAGCATGGCTTGACAGGCAATGGTGGGTCCACGGCCAGGATCCAAACCTGCAAACCCCAGGCCATCAAAGCAGAGAGCCTGAACTTAACCACTACACCACCAGGCCGGCCCCCACCTTTGACAGTGAAGAGTAATAGGTACTTTTGTAGAATGTCCCTCAATTTGGATACATGATTTTTTTTTTTTAAGATTGACAGGTGAGCTAACATCTGTTGCCAATCTTCTTTCTTTCTTCTTCTTCTTCTTCTTCTCTGCAAAGCCCTCCAGTACATAGTTGTATATTCTGGTTGTAGGTCTTTCTAGTTGTGGCACGTGGGAGACCACTACAGCATGGCCCGACGAGTGGTGCCATGTCTGTGCCCAGGATCTGAACCAGCGAAACCCTGGGCCACTGAAGAGGAGCGTGCGGACTTAACTGCTCGGCCACAGGCCGGCCCCATATATACACGAATTCTAAAGGATGCCTATTGTATCGCACTTGGCAAATCCAGGTTTTGTGGTCAGAGGTTCTGTCTATTAAACACGGTGCTGGGAGAGGAAGCCTCTGCCCTCTGGGTCCATCCTCTGATTCTACAAGCTACCTGCTATCCTGCAAACGAGTTCCTTTCCCATGAAGTTTGGCAGGGTTGGTTATCTTGCTTAATTCAAAAAGCCAGTGACTAATTCACAACCCCATCTCCCTGTCACTCTTTCCACCACTTGCCAAAATACTCTTTTCTGGCAATGCCAAATTTATTCTATCCTTAAGACTGAGATTCCTGCAGAAGTCTCATGACTTCCCCCACTTCCGTCGTTCCCTGAGTCACTGAGATGCCAGAGATGCACCCACAGGTCCTTTTCTTTCTTTTTGGATACTGCTTTCTGTCTCAATGTCTCTGTTTGTTCTCGGGCCGTGATCAGAACAAGGGGGCTTGGTATGAGAAGGTGGAGGCAGAAGGAGCCTAAAGAGAACTTTGTGTCCCAAAGGGAAAGCAGGTGAGGAGGCAATGGGGTTGCTTAGGCGACAGGGTTGTTTCTGATCAAGGTGAGTGGCCAAGGTCAAAAAGGGGGAAAACACTCTCAAGCGTTCCAGCACAGATGGGCGCTGTCCCAGCTGTGAAAACACGGGCACAACTGCCTCACCAGGCAGGGGGGAGCTGGCTCAACACTCTCCGCCCCATCGCCAGCCGTAAGAGAAACTATGGACCTAATGAAACTTGTCCCATTCATTGTCTCAAAAAAGAGAGAAGGGAACTCCCATTTTCGAGCACCCACTATGTGTCAGGCTCTGCGTTAAGTGCTTTCCTTATTAATCCTTACAACCCTGAGGAAGAGGGGGTGATTTCCCAGCCTCACACTAAACATATTGCTAAGGGCAACGCTGTAGAGCAGCAAAGCCCAATTTCGAACCAGGTCACGTCTTTCTCTGAAGCCCACGGCCCTTCTAGGGTAGGACAGAGGAAAGATCCTAAGCTTGAGAGACCTCATGAAGCTGGGCGCCACTAACCCACGGGGGGAGGATGGGCAGTGGCTTGAATCCTGTTCATCTCCCTTCCCTCCTGTGTAGAACGGGTGGAATGAGAGACCCCCTTGCCGAGTTGATAACGCGAGCAAAGCATTTGGAGCTGCGCCCAGCACGACACCAGCTCTTGTTAATACACCTTCACCCTAGCAGTGCAAGCAGGATGGCAGTTACGATTAGGCTGGGCTGGTGTTAACACGCAAGTATTTTAGTTAAACATGCTATCACTCCTTCGTTATCACCCCTCATTATCACTTTCTCATCTAGGCAACAGTGACAGACATTCTTCTGGGTGCTTGGGATGCAGCAGGAAATGAATCAGACCAAGCCCCCTGCTCTCAAGGAGCTGGCATTCCGCTCAAGGAAGACAATCAACATGAAAGCACAGCAACCACGTAAACCAGAGGTCAGTAAATCTTCCCTAAAAGGGACAGAGAGTAAGTGTTTTAGGCTCTGTGGGCCATAAGGTCTCTTGCAACTACTCAAGTCTGCGATGCCAAAGCAGCCGCGGACATTGTGTAAACCAATGGAAGTGGCTGTTCCAATAAACCTGCATTTCAAAGACAGGCTTTGAGCCAGATGTGGCCCATGGAGCACAGCGAGGAAAATGAACAGTATGTAAGATCATTTAAAGAGTAGTAAATGCTATGAAGACAGTAGGTGGAGCAATGGGCTACAGTATGACAGACGTGTCCGAGCAGAATTAGATGGGCTGTTCAGAGGACACCTGAGCTGAGCCCTAAGGGAGGAGACAAGGCAGCCAGGCAGAGTGAATGGAGGTGAGTGGAAGGTGAGGAAACATTGTAGGTAAAGGAAACACATGTGCAAAGGCCCTGAGGCAGGATTACGCTGTGTGGTTAGTATGCTCCAGAAAACCAGTGTGGTTACAGGTTAGCGGGGAGAAGCGGGAGGCAGGTCCTGCAGAGCTTTATTAGCCTGAAAGGAGTTGATATGTGATGCTAAGTGGAAAGGAGTCCTTTGCAGAGCTAAAATGCAGGTAAAGTGTTGTTGATTTACATTTTAAGATATCACTCTAGCTGCTGTGGAGCAGAGAACCCATTGTGACAATGACAGTGGAGAGGAAGGACAGTTAAGGAAGGCACAGTCAGGTAGCGGAGACCCCCAGGAGAGAGAATGCTTTGGATATGCTCTGCTGTGAAGCCCACGGGTGGTAGCTGGAGGATGGCATGCCTTCTTTGAGAGATTTAAAGATGGGGCTCCTAGCCCATGTTCTCTGCTGACCAGAAAGATGTGGCAGGGGAGAAGATGATGCTGGAGAGAGAAAGGACGTGGGTGGGGAAAGATGCGGCCCAGGGAGAACGAGGAGGAGGTGATGCAGCCTGGTGGGAGCAGGAGGCAAAGCTGCAGGTAGGACGGTGGCTTTGAGAGAGAAACAGGAGGAGCCGCCTCTGGCTGTGAATCTGATCTCAGGGAGTGTGGGGTCCCCAGTCTAGTTTTTCTGCATCTTCTCTTGATGCCTTCCCGCAGGAACCTGACCTGGACCAGATTCTGCATCACTGTAGATTCACTGCCTTTCCTCTCCCCAGCCCTCTCACCCAATAGTTTGTAGTTGCCAGCATCTCCTCATCTCTTGAGGCTGCCATACGCTGGCTTTCAAGATAATAATGAGTTAACCTAACGTATTTATCAGAGCAAATGTGCAAATGACCTGATCTCCCAGGGCACTAAGGAGCTGAGCCTGGGAGGGCATCCAATTTGAAAACTCCCTCGCCCATCCTCCTCTCCATCTCACCATCTCCTCTTTCCCTGACATCTTTATCTTCCTCCTGCATTCCAAAAATTACCCTTCCCCCTCTTCTAGAAGGCTCCTGTTAATCCCACCTCCTCTGTGCGGGTTTAACCACTGCTACAGCCATGGAGATTCTTCTTCCTGCCTGCCACAATCTTTCTACCTTCTTAGCAATTCCTGCAAGTTCCTTTTGGGTGGGGGGCAGGGGGGAGGTGAGGAAGATCGTCCCTGAGCTAACATCTGTGCCAATCTTCCTCTATCTTGTATGTGGGATGCCACCACAGTGTGGCTTGATGAGCAGTGCTACGTCCATGCCTGGGATCAGAACCTGCGAACCCTGGGCTGCCGCAGTGGAGTGGCGTGAACTTAACCACTACACGACCAGCCCAGCCCCCCTCAAGTTCCTTTTGAACGCATGTGTGTGCCATCTCCTCAAACAGAAGATAAAATGTGCTATGTATTACTTTATTTTTTGAGCCCTAGCCCCTCAAGGACAAACATGATAATTTATGAACTTGGAGATCCAAACAGGGTGTACTCCATACTGATTTGTGAGAACAGATTGTTAAATTTGCAGGAATTTTGTGGGCTGTTGTTAAACACAGTCATTATTCAAACTTAAGTTACATAAACTTACAATTAAATAAAACCAAAAATAGTAAACGCTCATTGTTTACAAATTATTCTAGCACATTTTTACTATTATCTATGCACTTGAGGTTAGTCATGTCGATTGCATCTATATGGTGGAAATACTAAATGGTGATGTGCTTCTGTGGGTCTCTTATCAGCTCCGTTCAGTGAATCATGGTGATAAACCTGAAATCAGCCATGGTGAGAGCGTTGACACCACAGAAATTGGCAAATGCTGTGATGTAATTCACCGCTATCCTCCCCAGAGAGTCAGTTGTCAAACGTTTACCAGCATACTACTGATGGTAAACCAGCTTAATGGAAGCTTAAAGTAAGCTTTCTGAGTTTGTCTCCTATAACTACACACACACACACACACACTCTCTCTCTCTCTCTCTCTCTCTACCCTAACCATTCTCGGTACCTTTGCTGAAAATGCTTTTCCTACCTCTGGGTCTTTCCATTTTCCCATCATCTAGAATGTGCTTTCCTCACTCCTCTACCTGGTGGACTCCGACTCATCCATTCAACCCTGGTTCAAGTGTAGATGTTTGGGAAATTTCTTCCTGACTGCTTGTATTCATTTGCTAGAGCTGCCATAACACAATACCACAGAATGGCTGCTTAAACGACAGAAATTGATTTTCTCACAATTCTGGAGGTCAGGTGTCCAAGATCAAGGTGTCGGCAGGTCTGGTTCCTCTTGAGGGCTCTCTCCTTGGCTTGCAGATGGCCACCTTCATGCTGTGTCCTCACATGGTCTTTCCTCTGCGCCTGCATCCCTAGTTTCTCTTTGTGTGTCCAAATTTCCTCTTCTTACAAGGACATCATTCATATTGGATTAAGGCCTGTCCTAATGGCGCCATTTTAAATTAGTCACCTTTTTAAAGGCCCCGTCTCCAAATACAGTCACATTCTAGAGTGCAGGGAGTTAGGACTGCAACGTATGAATTCGGGGAACACAATTAAACCCATAACACTCCCCCCAGGCTTCACTTTTTATTTTAATGCTTCCCTTAACGTCTGTGTATGCTTCTACTACAGAAATTTCCATAGTCATTTCAAAATTGTCTTTTAGCTCTTGCTCTGTCTCTGCAGCTGGTCTGTTGATTTCTTCAGAGGCCCTGTCTTGGGGCCCGCCCGGTGGCACAGTGGTTAAGTCCTCACATTCTGCTTTGGCAGCCCGGGGTTTGCTGGTTTGGATCCCGGGTGTAGACCTACACACTGCTTATTAAGCCATGCTGTGGCAGGCATCCCACATATAAAGTAGAGGAAGATGGGCACGGATGTTAGCTCAGGGCCAGTCTTCCTCAGCAAAAAGAGGAGGATTGGCAGCAGATGTTAGCTCAGGGCTAATCTTCCAAAAAAAAAAAAATTACCATATGACAGGGGCCGGCCCAGTGGCTGAGGGGTTAAGTTCGTGTGCTCCACTTCGGCGGCCCAGGGTTTTGCCAGTTGGGATCCTGGGTGCGGACACATGGCACCACTCGTCAGGCCATGCTGAGGCAGTGTCCCACATGCCACAAATAGAAGAACCTACAACTAAAATATACAACTATTTACTGGGGGGTTTTGTGGAGAAGAAGAAGGAGGGAAGAAAAAAAAAGAAGATTGGCAACAGTTGTTAGCTCAGGTGCCAATCTTTAAAAAAAAAAGCAAAAAAATTACCATATGACCCTGGAATTCCACTCCAAGTTTATACCCAAGAGAATTGAAAACAGGTACACGAGTGTTCAAAGGGACACTGTCCACAACAGACAAAACCTGGAAACAACCCAAAGGTGCATCAACTGACAAACGAATAAACAAATCATGGTCGATCCATACAATGGAATATTATTCAGCCTTAAAAAAGGAAAGAAGTACTGATATATGCTACAACATAGACGAACATTGAAAACCTTATTCTGAGTGAAAGAAGCCGGGCACAAAAGTATGTATGATTCCACGTGAAATGTCCCGAATAGACAAATTCGTAGAGACAGAAAGCAAATCAGTGGTTGCCAAAGCCTGGAGGTAGGCAGGAATCTGAGTGACTGCTTAATGGGCATGAGGGTTCTTTTGGGGTGATGAAAATATTCTGGAACCAGATAGATGGTTGCACAACCTTGTGAATATACTAAATGCCATTGTACATTTTAAAATGGTGAGTTTGCTGTCATGGAAATGTAACATACACACACACACACACACCCTCCAAAACAAAAACGTCCACAGATGCTTTGTAGCTCTTTTCATCAAGAGAGTCTGGACTCTGGGCTGGCCTTACGGCAGGCTTTGACCAATAAAATGTGGCTGACGCAGTATACTGTGACTTCTGTACAAGTTCTCCAAAGGTCTTGCAGCTTCTGCTCTCTTCCTAATGCAATCCTGAGGCCTCCATGGGGTGAAGAGAGACCACGTGGAGAGAGCTGCCCAGCTGTCCCAGCTGCCCCAGCGAGGCTCCTGCCACGTGACGAAGGTCGTGTTCGATCACCAGCCACAGCTGAGCGCCCACCAGCCTGCAGCTGCCCGAGAGCCCAGATGACACCAGCAGCAGCCGAGCCCAGCTAAGCCAAGTCAAGCCACAGAACTGTGGAAATAATAAGTCATTGTCGTCTGAAGGCACTGAGTTTTAGGTGGCTTGTTACACAGAAAGATAACAAAGAGTATGCTGCTAGGCACATTTACCACCATTTACTCAACCAATCTCCTGCGGAGAAGCATCTGTATTGTCTTCAGGTTTCTAAACAACTCTGCCCTGGACCTTCTTATATAAGCAACTCAACTCGCTGCACTTATCTGATTTTCTCCTCGTACTCTCAGCAACAACACACTTGCATTTCATGGAAACTTTAGGGGAAAAACATTCCAAACATATTCTTAACTCATTAAAGGAGCAAAAGCAATAGCGGTGATTTCAGGCAATGTCAGGTGGGGAAATCAAGGCCTGGCTCAGTTGCTGAAGAGAATTTGGATAGAGTTGGCCCTGTGCTGTATCTCATAAGCCAGATCCCCCATGTTTCTCACTGAAATGTCAGCCTCAGGCTATGTTTCGTGCTGTTCTTCAGGGCTTCCCTTAGGGTTTGTGGGACCCCCTCTCTATATAAATAATTTGATTAAAAAATACATTACAAAATTCATGGGCCCATGTGAGGTAGGTGATTTCTGCATGAAGATTTAGAATAATGAGTCCTTCAGTATTTGTTTCTTCCAATGAGTGTACACCAAGATTTTTCTTAGGGTCCAGGCACCAGCTCTTCCCATTCGCATCCAGGAAACATCTCTCCACGTTCTTATTCCCCAATGTGCCATTTGTGGCTAATTTCTTATCTCTCACCGTGAAAAAAGGGTAGAGGAACTGTTATTATTCACAATGTCACAGCTCTTCAGAACCTGTTTGTATTAAAACAATATAGAAATTCTTACCTCTGCAGTTTCTTGATGCCATTTATTTAATGCTGGTTGCACCATTGTTTATGACACTGCATCATACATTGCAGGTCTGTAAAACTGGCTGCCGGTGACACCCTCAAAGGTTGTCACAATGCTTTGTTAATGATAGCCAACAATGCAAGTCCAACCCAGCGTATTTAGGAAAATGTGAACGGTAATTCATTTTGGGGTCATGTTAAATTTACCATTGAGAACTTTATAGCGTAGCCATTGAACGACACATCTTCCAATTATATCTTCTCTTGAACTCTTCAGGCTGCAATCAAGGCTTTCTGAGCATATGATCAGTTTCAATGTTGACTGCACTTTGCTTTCCACAACCACCACCAATGGGGTGGCCATGGGAGGGGGCCGTGAGTGGAGTGGGAGGAACAGTCCCATATGAGGCAAGAGAGGACACTGATCAGAAGGGCTGGTTGACATTGCAGGGCAACTGTCTGGAAAACCAAGGAGAATGGGTGCAGTTAACCCAGGAAGACTGCCTGATATGAGGTGCAGAGTCAGTGGAGGGAGGAAGACCATCCTATGTGCCAGAGGTGGGGGGCACACAGGGCAAAGACACCTGCCACCTTCCCACTGCCCAAGGGTGCTGTAGGCCCAAGCAGTACCACTGTGTGTTGGAACACATAGGTGAGACCCAACGTAGGAGTCTACATACATGGCTAAGCCCAAGGCCACTGGGGGACTGTTGGTGGCAAAGAGTACCACAGTCCTCCTGTGTCCGAGGTGAGTGAAAGTCACTCAGAATCAGCTTGTCAGCATCATTTGGTGGCCCAATTTCTCATAGTTCTGTGAAAAACGCACTGCATTGGCCAGCAGGAAAATCTAGGTGGCCATCCTCCTGGGACCGAGGTCCAGCCATAAGCTCCATGAGGACCCCAATAAATGCCAACTCTAGACTTCTGGATGACACTATGTGCATGGTAGAGGGTTAGTAAGGAAGGGGAAAGGGGAAAGACAGAGACTGAAGCCCACATGGGACCTGATCTGAGTCCCAGGTGGCCTCTCTAGATGGCACTACTGGCTCCTGCCAGTCCCAGGCACCAAATAGGACTTAGACTATTTTGAGGAAAGCACCCTCAAAGCACAGGGCCCCACTTTCCTGGGTCTAAGGGTGTCAATCCTCCTAAGGTATTGGCAAGTTGCAGACAACAGAATCCACTTCAGTGAATTTAAGCAAGAGGAGATTTGCCAAAGAGTATTATAAAGCCTACCAGATCATTGGAAGGGCTGGAGGCTAAACTTCCAGAGATAATTCTCAGAACCACAGCACAGAGCAGGCCTGGTTGATAATTGTTTGCTTCAACCACCAACCAAAGAACCCGGCTGCAGTCTGGGGGTTGCTGTCCCCAGAGCTGATCACTAGAACAGCCAGCCTCTGCCACCACCTGTGCCACCAACCTGGATGCTCTGAGCCTCCCCTGTTTCCTCATGTTCTTTGTCCACCAGGTCAAACCTTCAGTGGGTGCATCTGAGTGGTAGAACTGAAGTCACATGTTTGCAGCAAAGGAAGCTTGAAGATTCTTTGTTGGGTTAGAGGAAATCGCAGTGTGAGGACACTCAGCATGCGAATAGGATCATCAGAAGACGTGGGGAAGCTCTGAATGACAGATAGCCACTCATCAAGGTGACTGAATTATGATTAGTCTGCTAACAAACAAAGGGGAAGTTGATGAGGAGAGTGAAGAAGATTTAGTTTGGGAGCATGAAGGATGAGATGAATCTCACTAGGAAAAACCCAACAGATGGTTGGAATAACAGGGTTGAGACTTCGTAGAGCTTGAGTTCTGGATTTGGAAATCATTTATGAAGAGGTGGCAGCTGAAATACTGAGAACTAACGGTGAGAATGGAAGAGTGGGGAAGAGAACGCATGCTTAGGATTGAACATATTTCGGAGCAGGGAGAGGAGGAGCCTATAAAAGTGAGAGAGAAATAGGTCAAATAGATGGGACAACCCGAAAAATGCGGTGCTATGAAAGCTAGCTAGGACTGGCTACATAACTTTCGGGGCCCAGTGCAAAATGGAAAAGCAGGGACCCTTGTTCAAAAATCGTTAAGCATTTTAAGCCAACACAACAGAGTATTCAACCAAGCTTGGGGCCCCTTCTGAGCTTAGGGCCGTCTGCAACTAACTCCACTGGCTGCACACCCACAAAGGTGGCCCGAGCTAAGAAGTTAGAAAGTTTCAACAGAGGGGCAATATCAAGGAGGATGAAATTTGAGAACAGGCATTGAATTTGATTATTTCAAGGTCACAGTGATCTGCAAGAGAGTGGGGTGAGGGGCATAAATCCTTCATAAAAGGCTGAAGAGTTGATTTCTCGGGGATGAAATGTAGACAGTGAAAAGTTAGGGGTTTGAAGAGAGATGGCCCAGTAATTCAGGGGGCAATTGGGTTAAGAAATGGCCATTTCCAAGTAGAAGAGACACAATCACATCAATTGGCTTAAATAATGTGAGCAGGAAAGATTGAAGATGGACGAAGGGGAGAATGAGTGAGGGCACAAGGGTTGGAAGTGGTGACCATGTTGGGATTAATGTGTGGAGAGGTGGAGAGATGGTGAACTGGAAGGTCAGCCTCGGAGCCACTCTGCGGTAACAGAAGAGAGGCAGCACGAAGATACAAAGAAAGCAACAGTCAAACGTACTCCAAGTGGGCAGAACATATCACGGAGGGTTTCAAGGATTTTTATACTGTTTATTTATCACAGTCAACAGGACCTGGATGAAGCCCTTGAAATGGCAATGCATTAATTTATGAAAACAACTCTCCGTGTTTGTGTGGGACGTCAACATAGAACGCATTCTTGCTGTAGTTTGAGGTAATGGGTATTTAGTTAGAATCAACTGTCCACTGAGCGTTCTCCGAGGAGGTCAGTTTCATCCTAGTCCGAACTGATCTTGTTTAGAATAATGACCACTTGCAAGTTAGTTTTTGAGTGTCTTATTTCTGTGTTTATTCTTTTGTATTTGTTTAATTCTATTAGAATGTGAAGCATTTCAGGTATTTCCCCCTACAAATTTTATTCTTCCTATAGAACTCTTTCACCATGTTTATCAGTTTCACATAAGAAAAATTCCCTTCAGGATTTTTAAATTGAAAGTTATAAGAAGTAAAAGAAACACCTGTCTAACAATTTAAAGAACATTTAAAAACTCCTTTAATTTCTGTTTGTTCAAAAACGCAAAAACATGTGACTTTTTAAACATCCAAGACTATATAGCTGAACTGAAAGGATGAACTATCGTTCAGTTAAGCGTGAAAAACAGGATTTTAGAGTTGTGTCAGTTATTAACTTCTAATTTGGGTGAAAGAAGCTTCCTGAACTTTCCCTTTCGGTAACCAGTAATTAAACCATTACCCTGACTGGAGCAATTAGAAGTATTTTGTAAACACAAAGGTAATGGCAAAGACCCTAGACACTCAATCACATTCAGATTGGGAAACGCTAGCAACAAGAGAAGAAGAAGAACAACAAAGAAACTCAATTTGAAGTCACAAAGGAAGTTAAGACAACCCATTTCAACCAGAAACAAACAAACACATTGCGGAAAACAAAAACAGAGGAAGATTGTTATACGCCACTCATGTATACATACACATAATTCGCCCTTAAAGTAGGGAAATGGTCCCATCTATATACAAAATTTTTGTCCATTTGTGGATTAAGTGTTGCAACTAAATCTGAGAACATAGCTGGAGCTTTTTTGGTGTTTTATTTTGAAAAATGTAACACTTCGTTAGCACGGTGTCTTGGAAAAATAATTAGGATCATTGAGAAGGAACTTTGCCTCAGAGAAACATCTCATCGTGGCATTAACATTCTGGAGCCTCTAACTGTCACTTCCCAGAGGTCTGGGTTTAACCATTTTAGACGAAACTGCCTTGACCAATGGGAACACAGCTCCTTGAAAGGAAGCTCCTAACTTTTTAAAAATGGTAACAACAGTGGATATTCTTAGAAGTCTATTGATTTAAAGTGCTTTCTCTTCTCTGTCCAATTTTGTCAAAGCCCTTGTAAATTTAACACAGTCCTTTTAAATGACTGATTCAACCCGAAATACTTGAAAGTTAGATACCCTTTTTAGAATGCTTAAAACACATGCACTTCGCTGTTTGTTCAGCAAACAGCATCTTACTGCTATGGTTTATCTTTACACGTTTTTGAGAATGTGCATTTATACCGAAAATCTGATGGTTTCTGGCAACCTAAAGCAGTGATTCCCAAATTCAGAATTGCCTACTTGGGTGCTCACTGAAATGCAGATTCTTAAACACCCCACACATCCCCTAGATTCAGAGTCATGGGGGTTTTTTGGTTTGTTTTTTCTCTTTAACAGCTATCCCAGGGGATTTTTGATAAGGTCGTGTAAACTTTCTTTTTTTTTATTATTGAGGAAGATTGGCCCTGAGCTAACAACTGTTGCCAATCTTCCTCTTTTTTTTTTTTCTCCCCAAAGCCCGAGTGCATAGTTGTACATCCTTGTTGTAAGTCTGTCTAGTTCTTCCATGTGGGATGCTGCCACAGCATGGCTTCACAAGCAGAATTTAAACACTGTGCCACCAGGCCAGCCTCATGGTGTAAGCTTCTTAAAGAAATATAATAATTCTGTAAAATGCAACCCTTATGTATTGGATGTGGCTCTCAATTCTTCATATGAGTCAAGAGGGAGTAATTACTAACCCTATCTTCTTAATCAACAGGGAAGTGACTCTGAAAAAATTAATAGACTATTTTTTTGAGCAGTTTTAGGTTTACAGAAAAATTGAGGGGAAAGTGTTCAATTACCCCCACACAGCCCCCCACCCCCCAGTTTCCTCTATCATTAACATGTTGTATTAGTGTGGTACATTTGTTACAATTGCTGAGGCAATATTGGAAAGCGACTTTGAAATGACATGGCCAAGGCTGCCCACGGCCTCAGTGGCTGGGCTGATGCTGAGACCCAAGCCACATCCACACACTCATTTGAACAAGCAGCCTGGTAATTTCTCTTGAGAGATGTTCTGTACAGATTAACATCATAATGACCGTAATTGTTCTGCACCAGTATGTGAACACAGGTGGCAGCAGGACTCATTTGACTAAGAACTTTGGTTGGTGCCTGGGATTGCTGATACTTATCCTGGCTCGATCTTAACTTCCCTGGCAATCTGGGACACAATCTTTAATGGCATAAGTGTGTAAACCTGTAAACATCACTAATTAATCTATACCTTGATCCCAAAGGGAAATAGGGTGGGTACAACAATGTTAATGCTGAAGAACTGCTTTGAGAGGGGTTACAAATATGCTTACATTTTCACACGAGGATTACAGAAAGATGCTTCATTCGTTCTTTCATTCTCTGAGACAGGCTGGGCATACAAATTTTAAAGCACAGTTCCCTCTCTTAAGGAGGCTCGAGTCTCCCAACTGAAGATGGGTAGGACACCAATAAAAAGACCCTTACAACATGTCTCCTCAACAGTCTGGGAATGAGCCAAACCAGGGGTTAGGTGGAGCCGGAAGTGGGATGAGTGTCTTGGCATCTCTGGCAACCCTTCCCCAGGAAGACGGGACTTTCTGACTTGAGTTTTAAAGTATAAGTGGTGGTTGGCAAATCCCCTAGAGAGAGCTTCTCAAACCTTTTGTGGTCAAGAACTAGTCGTTTTTGTTTCCAATCTGCCAGGTACCAATACCAGAGCCCTGCCGTGCGAGGTGTGACTCGCCACTGAGTCTGAGAACACCCAAACTGGTTTACACCCTGTTCAAAGACTCCACCGATCACGTGCTCGGGTGTCGTGGCATTTTTAAATTGCTACAAAAGTTTCTAAACATTTTTTTAAAGATTTTATTTTTTGTTCCCTTTTTCTCCCCAAAGCCCGCCCCCACAACTGTATATTCTTCGTTGTGGGTCCTTCTAGTTGTGGCATGCGGGGCGCTCCCTCCACATGGTTTGAAGAGCAGTGCTGTGTCCACGCCCAGGATTCGAACCAAGGAAACACTGATCTGCCAGCTTGCAGAGCGCGGAGACTTAACCACTCGGCCACCGGGCCAGCCCCAAAAGTTTCCAAACTTTTGCTCTCAATTTCTCTACCTGTTACAGACAGGCTCCGAACAGTTCACAGACCACCATAGGGCCAGGTGCCAACCCTGTGAGGGCACCTGGACGCTTGTTAGAAATGCAAGACTGTCAGTGCTCACGACACTGAATTCCAGTCTGCATTTTAACAAGATTCCCCGGTGATTTCTGTGCATGCTAAAGTTGGAGCACCTGCCCTGGAGGAAACCAGGACTCAGTACCAGGTAGGTTTTATCCGTCATCCATCTCACTTCCATTTGCCTATCTCTGTTTCCTTAGGTCCTAGACAAGGGTCACATTTTTCAAGGTGCAATCGGCCACGTACTCTTTTAGTTTACAGAACCCCATTTCCCTGCTTTCTTGAAAACGACTTTTAACCTGACGGCAGGAAAGAAATTCAACACGGAAGGCAGGTTCCACAAATTTTGATTAGCCTCCCTCCTCCGCTTTGATCTGGCCCAAGAGCCGAGGCAGCTCCGCTGACCGCGCTTCCTTCCCCGGGGTCGCTCCTCTGCCGAACTGCATCAATGAGAGCCGCGTGGAGCCCGTTCCAGGGTCGGCTAAAGATCAAAGGCACAAAAGAATCCCCCAACCCCTCCTTCCCCGGCACTACTACTTGGTCTCCGTCACCAGACGGAAGAGTCACTCCCTTAGCCCGGCCTAGGTAGCAAGGCGGGGACCAGAGGAGGAACCGCACCGGCTGGGACTTCCCCGCCAGCAGCTGAGCCTGCTGCCGCCCGGGGCGCCAAGTGGGCGGGGCCTGGGTGGTAGGTGGGGGCGGGGCCGACCCCTGCGGAAGCGCTGGGGGGGCTCTGGGGGCGGGGCGGGAGAGCGGGCGGGGCGAGCGGGCGGGGCGAGCGGGCGGGGCGGGGCGTGTGCTCCTGTCCGCGGTTCCGTGCGGCGGGGAGCCGGCGAAGCCGTGGAGCCCGAATCCTCACCGCCCCGGCGCTCGCGCGGGGAGAGCGACGCGGGGCTCGCTTTGTGGTCGGTGTCCCCCTGCCCGCGCCGAGCGCCTCCGGCCTGAGCGCACAGGAAGGGGCGCGCCCCCAAGCCCCTCGCCGCCCTCCCCCAGCCCGGGGGAAGAATGTGCCACCAGCTGTTCTCCGCTCGCGAGCGCGGCGCCCAGAAGTGAAGAACTTGGGGGAAGAGGAGACAAAGGCTGCGTTTGGGACGGATGAGTTAGAGACCTGGGTTTGGGCAAACAAAAGGTGCGAAAGCGGAGAAGGGGATCAGGAGATGGCAGCGGGAGAGCCCCGCGGGCTCGAGTTCCTGGGAGTCGCGCCGTGACACGCATGGTTTCCCCGGACCTTCTGCTGGGCTGACTTCCGCGAGCTGGAAGCCGGGCTCCGGCAAGTTGGGGAGCGCACTGGAACAATGGACAACTTCTTCCCCGAGGTGAGTGCGCTCGCGGCGGGAGGGGCGGCCGCCGGGTCCGTGCCGGCTTCGGGCCGCCTTCTTGCCCGGACCTGGCCTCCGATGCCCCGGAGGGAGGGATCTGCCCACCGCGCCGCGCGCGCTCTTGGTACCTTTACCTTAGCCCGAGAGGGCGAAACTTTCTGAAAGTCGCTTGAAACCAGCCCCCGGGGAGTCTCCGCATGAGTAAGCCGAGGCAGGTTTTGTTTTGTCCCGCGCTCCCTCTTTGCTCTGGGATGCAGCGAAGGTGAGCTTCCTTTTGCGGGGCTGGCTGGCTCACCGGGTGTCCCCGCGGCGCCCCGCGCGGGGTGAGGCGGCGGGCGCCGGGGCCGGGCCGGGCCATCTGCATGCCCGACTGCCTGGGTGCAGGAAGTCCCGTAAAATGTTCACCGGTGACTTTCTCCAAGAAAGGTCTGGTCTGGTATTTCCTCTGGAAAACGTACCGGCTTCCTGTGCGAGGGGTGCAAACACTTCCAGAGGAGACGGGTTAATGAAGTGTGAGGAGGGGGAGGCCAGGGCTTAATCATTCCCTGTGTTCCCTGCCTACCGGACTTTTGGAGTCTGGGTTCCATTTCTCACCCAGCAGTGCTCTCTTAGGGTTTGGGATCATTCCAGAGGGCGAGATCAAAAGATCATGTACTTGTGCTAACTCTCCTTGGCAGATTTTGAATTCGAGTTTAAAGAAAATCGTTTAGGGCAAACAGTGGTTATTTTTAAAGATTAAACTGATGCCCCTTTTAGGGTCATTGAGGGCGGGACACCACAGTGACTTGAAACCCTTGACTTGAGAAGTCTTTTTTTTTCTGGGATCGAGAGTTACTGTGGTTTCTTGGCTCCCTTTCCTTTCTTGGTTGTGTTTATTTAATAGATTTTGTTTAAGTTTGAGGTTTGAAGTGGCTCAAAGTAAACTTGGTTGACTTAAGGGAGTCTGATCTGACTTTCATTGAAAGCCACGGAAAGTTTTGTGAATCCAGCACAGTTTTAGAATCTTCCAGCAAGTTAGATTAGTGAGGGTTTGCCTTCTGTGTTGGCTAACTTGCTTTGTCAGACTTAATTGGATATAATATTTCAAGGCATTGTGCTTTCTGGATGCCCACTTACTGTATTCTCAGACAACTATTTATAATGGCCAAAGTGATTGTAATAGTCATATCCAGTTTTTTCAAAGTAGTGTCCCAGATGTCATACCCACATTCATTGTGAGAGGTGGACTGGAAAGGAATTAATCGTCCACGAATACGTATTTTTACGTTCAAAAAATGAAATATATAATTGTGAGACTATGGCATTTTCTAATCCATAGATCTTTGCTTTCATGCCTGTGAGAAGGTACCAGAACTTTTTGCATGAGTTGCAGGTTAACCAATGATGAGAGGCGGGGGGTGGCTGGTGTTTAATTGCTTT
This sequence comes from Equus quagga, assembly GCF_021613505.1. Lineage (NCBI taxonomy): Eukaryota > Metazoa > Chordata > Mammalia > Perissodactyla > Equidae > Equus > Equus quagga. The sequence continues at coordinate 107,138,939 of NC_060275.1, forward strand.
CATCTGTAAGAAATCTAGGCTCTGCCTGCAGGACACTAATTCTTAACTTTTTTGTTTTTGTGTCCTGGGTCCTTTAGGAAAGCTGGTGAGAATATAGAATTTGTATTCAGTTTGTTGGGGTCTCAGACCCCATGAGGCGTGTCTGCACTGCCGGGGGGGGGTCCCTGGCCTCCCCTCGGGGTGAACTCTGCCCCCTAGTGCAAGTGGGGGGAACTGCAGGATGACGTGGGACTGAGGCAACCTCCTGCTCTCACGTTCTTTGGTTGAAGCACGCGAAATACTTTCTCCTTACACTGTATCTTAGTGTAAGGAGACCTGGTTGTTGGATTTTATTTCCATGACTAATATAATATAGAGGTTGGCCTTTAGCAATTATCTACTCCATCCCCTTCATTTTCTAGGTGAAGAATCTTAACCCAAAGATGTTGTCATTTGCCCAAGCTTGAAGAATTTGTTAGAGAATCCACAGCCTTTTTCCTCTGTGGGGAAATTTTTATGTATTTAAATTTATGCTTTTAATCTTGGGATGTATTTGTATTACCATATGAATTTCTAATCAGCCTTTAAAGTTCTGCCCCAAATGTGATCACTTGAGTGGGAAGCCAGTGGGGCTGGTCAGAGAGGCGGCACAGCGTTGTATTAATTGGAGACAAACTGCTGACATTGATCCTGGCTCTCTCTGTTTAGTGTCTTAGAACAGAGCATCCTTCTTGTTAAATTGTGCAGTGAAGAAAATCGTGTCGTGTCCCATTAGAGTAGAAACAGTAAGCGTCGATGTGATATATTTCTAAGGACAGCAGAATTCTAGGGCTTCCTTATCACTAAGTGGTGTCCTGTTCTTTGGTAACTTCTCCCCATTGTGATCTGTGGATAATGACTTTTTGCTTGGTTGGACAACAATTTGAAGCTAATGCTAACGATTGAAAAAAATTTGAATGAGATGTTGCATGGATTAGCTTAACATACAAGTGGCCAAATAATAAGGAAATGGGAGCTACTGTGACTAGCAGCTGCTCCGTGGAGCTAGAACAGGGTTTCTCAAACTGGGTCCCATTGACATTCTGGGCCGGTTCATTCTTTGCTGTGGAGGGACTGTCCTATGCGCTGTTGGCTGTTGAGCAGCATCCCTGGCTTCTGCCCACTAGATGCTAGTAGTGCCCCCAAGTTGTAACAACCAGAATGTCTGCAGATGTTGCCAAAGGAGCCATAGGGAGCAGGATCGCTCCCAGTTGAGAACCACTGAGCTAGACCAAAGAAGCAGTTCCCTAGTGGGATGAATTCCTGTGCGTGTTTGCAGGCTCTGCTCTCTTGCCTGTGCTTGCCTGCTTTAAATAGCATCGGGCATCTTACTCCCAGCCAGCAGGAAGCCTGTGAGGCTTGTGCTCCTCAGCGGATGGCTCCTGACTTCAAAGTGTACCCCGGGATTGGAGAAGCTGAGCACCCCACAGCTCCCAGTGGAGTCTCAGTTTCTTCGTGGCCTTCCTTAGAGGTTTATGGCTTCTCTTGACTAAGCTGTGTGTGTACTTCTGGGAAACTTGTTTTCTCAGCAATTGTTAAAAAGTTTACTTCAGGCAGAAACTAAGTTTAGATATGTCTGTAACCAGAAGCAATTAAAAAACCCAAAAAAACAGAGAAGGCTCAACCAGCGAAGTGGTGAGACTACTGCATAAACGTGTTGTTGATGTTTTGAAGTGGACACTGTTTCCATGTCCCCAGGGCCAAGTACAGTGCCTTGAATACTGGAGGGGCCAGTCAGGACCAGTTGAACACGTAAATGAGCTTGACTTTTCTGGGTTCTATTTTAGTAATGACTGTTCAAGCAAAAGACCCTTTGAGGATTGTTGATGGGACAACTGTGAATGCTTTGATTTTTCAGAATAAATATGTAAAATATACACAAGTATGATACTCAAATACAAATATAGAAAGCAGGTATTAATGTTTCGAGGGGTAGATTGTTAGCGGAAAACATTCCAGTTGTACCTCTTTCTTACAGTTTCGTTCACGCTGGGCTGGAAGGTACCCAGCTCTGAAGATGTTACGTGCAAACACCTCCCTCGTTTCCACTGAACTTGGGAAGGTGTCTTGGTTTTGGTTGTCGCCTGGAGTTGTTCAAATAGCTTTTAAGCTGGAAATAGAGTTCTTGAGTCTATTTTTCTCCCCTTTTCATAGTATGTACTTGTTTTTGGTTGGGATCTTATTGCTATTTCTTTTCTTGTTAAAAAAATTAACTTACTTTTGGCAGCTCCTTCCTTCTCCCCAATCCCCAGATCATTTCTCAAGGGCAAAAGGGAAGAGCTGAGGGCTTCCTTGTCCCACCAGAGCCTGAAGGTGACCCCTTTGATGACAGTAAAATAGAATCAGGACTTTCACGGGCGGCCCCTTTTCTCATGGTGGGGTTATTGTGCCTTGCCTTTTCTGCATACTGTGAGGGTGTCTCTCGTCGAGGACTCTCTTTTTGGCCCCTGCCGCATTGGGGACAGCAAAGCCCAGAGAGCAGCTGCAAGCAGGCCAGTTGCTAGCAGGGAGCCCCGGTCTCCCTGGCCGGGGTGGGGAGGGCGGGGCAGGGCTGCTCCCCCATATCACGTGGCCTGCTGTTCTTGCTCTTTCACCAAATCAGACACAAACCAGCCTGAGCAGGGCCTTTGCTATTTCACCGGAGTGGAGGAGGAGAGAACAGTGTCTGCTTTTCCAGCTCCTCTGGCTTTAAGTGGGGTCACCTTTAAGGACATGAGCCTTGAATATGCTCTTCTGTTGAGATTGGTAGAACATAGGGTACCTTATTATTAATGGGTTTCAAAGTTTTGCATTCGGAGTAACCAGTCTGTAACATTTTCGTGTCATTAGTTTGCAGAGACCATTCAAGAATGAGCAACAGTGAGGTCTATGTTAAACTTGGCAATGCTTCCCCTTGCCTAAGCGCCCCTAGGTGGAGGGAAAAGCTCCCCATCCTCAAAAGTAGAAAAGCTGAGAGGCCGGCCTGGTGGCGTAGTGATTAAGTTCATGTGCTCCGCTTTGGCATCCCGGGTTTTGCAGGTTTGGATCCCAAGTGCAGACCTACACACCACTCATCAAGCCACACTGTGGTGGCATCCTACATAGACTAGAGGAAGATTGGGTGGCGCGGTAGTTAAGTGCACATGTTCCACTTCGGTGGCTTGGCCTGGGGTTCACTGGTTCAGATCCCGCATGTGGACATGGCACCACTTGTGAAGCCATGCTGTGGTAGGCGTCCCACATATAAAGTAGAGGAAGACGGGCACGGATGTTAGCTCAGGGCCAGTCTTCCTCAGCAAAAAGAGAGGATTGGCAGTAGATGTTAGCTCAGAGCTAATCTTCCTCAAAAAAAAAAAAGAGAGACACAGATGTTAGCTCAGGGTCAATCATCCTCACCAAAAATAAATAAATAAAAAGTAGAAAAGCCCAGGCCTTTGGGAGTCCAGCTGCACCCCTTCCCACCTGTGGGATCTCAGCCCCGTTATTTGCCCTTCCTGGGCTTTATTTCTCTGGTTTGTAGGCAGACATAATAGTGTCAACCTTGCATGGTCATTAGGAGAATTTGAGATAAGATTTACAGAACACTTGGCACATGGTAGATGGGTAATAATAAAAGGATAGTGATAGTAACTTAGAAATTAAGAACCAGTGGCCCTTGATAGTGAATGAAATCGCAGTACTCAGCAGTGCGGGGGAACCTCAGCCTTAGAGCTGTTCCCCAGTATCATTTCTTGTGCCAGATTGCATTTGTTAATTTTCTCCCTTTCAACCTGTATGCTCCTGGCAGATTTCTTATTTCTAGAATTCTGTCTAGAGCATGTCCATGTTGCTTATAAAAGCAAGTTCACATTCCTTGGTCCAGTTTTCAAGGCCTTCTGATCTTGTAGCTCTCTGGTCTCTTCCGCCATGTGCTTCTCCTTTGGAGCATCTGTTTCCGTCCTGCTGCACACCTTTGCGCCTGCCTGCTGTGTGTGATCATGGACAGCTGACCAGAGTCCTGCCTGTCCGGCTCCTTTTGGAAACCACCCCTGACAGCTCTAGTTCATGGTGACCCCTCCCTCTCTTTCCTCTGAGCTTGGCCCTGCCTCCTTCTGTCCTGGTCTGGTTAGGAATTTACCCTGCTAAGAGCTTTGTGTGGTGAGATATCCCATTTATAAGTTTTATCACCTCGTCTGCCCTGAAAGGTCCTTCACGATGGGATTCTCTCTTTGTATAGCCAGTATAGTTCCCTCAAGTACAGATTTTTTTTTTTTTTTTGTGGTGGAAGTGGGGAGATGCTTATAACTTTTTCCCTTGATTCTGAAGCATTTTCTGATTCTTTGAATAATAGATGTGGCTAATGTTTATTGAGCACTTACTAAGTGCAGGCCGTGTTTCTGAGCACTTTACATTCAGTAATTCATTTAATCCATTTAACAACCCTATGAGGAAGGCTCCGTAGATGAAGACAGTGAGGTACAGAGAGGTTAAGTAAGTGGCCCAGGGTCACACAGCTAGAAAGTGACAGGCTTTGAACTAGACTGGCTGTCTCCAGAGTGTCAGGGCTCTTCAGTGCCATCCTTTTCTCTCCTGTTGGTGTCATTTGCATTATGCTATGCTTGCATCATCGCTTCTGGGCTCTTTGATGAAGTGCTGTATAGAGTAGGCAGTTAGTAAATGATTTTTGAGTTGAAAACTGCATGGGAGTTTGGGAAAACAAGAGGTCCACACCCCAGAAACATTGCAAACCCATCAGGAAAATATTAATCCGCTTTTGAACATGCCACTAATTTTTATTTGATTAGCTTTTTATTTAGGAAAGACAAGTACCTTCTGTTTCCTTGTAAAATGTGGTTTCTAAAGCTGCCGGCCCCACCCTCCGGAGGATGGTAGGAAGATTTATCTAATAAGGCACTTAGAAAACTAGATTTTTGAGACGTGTTTATTTTGTTAAAAGAAAGGGTAGGACTCATTTGTCTCCCCAGTTCTCTCCCTCAGTTGTTGCAGGATGCCCCTTTGAGGTTTTCCGATGGCGTCTTCTCTTTCGATGAAAGATTCTGGCTACTTTCCCAGAGTTTCTCCGTATCGTTGTTTTACTGGTTAGCTTATTAGTGCTCGTGGAGTGATCATGGACATCCGAGCAGAACAGTTCTCAAAGAACATTCCTTGAATAAAACGTTTTGCTGCCTTGCTAAGAACTTTTCAGAAAAACGTGTCCACCAGGGCTGAAGTAAGAAACTTGAGCCCCCAGTTTAAATCCAGCCTCTCTTGTCACATGATGACGTGTCATCTGAATCTGCCACTTACGGGAAAAGGGGTTAGAGGGCTCGTGGCAAAGCCATGACACGGCTGTTGAAATTCAGCCAGAGCTGAATGTGGGACTTGTAGACCATAAGGGTAATGCCTTCAAGCGCCTGTGTGTGCTGTTCAGGATTAAATGTGCCTTCGTATAAGCATTCGTAAAGATTTTACACTATGGTAATTTAAAGCAAGGAGATCTTTATATCAGAAAAGAAAAAGAGGCAAGGACGGATTTTTGCTCTGTGGGATGCTTATCTTTCCTGTCTGTTGGTGATTTAAAGGCCAAAAGAAGAGGCGATTTGGGGATGTTGGAATAAAAATGTGGCTTTTTTACATGGCCTCTTTACGCAACATTGGGTCCCCAAAGAATCCTGTAATTCTTTTAAATGTCATTTTTGGGGGATTTTTGGTCAGTTCATAGCAGGCGAGTAGGACCCATTGCCAGTGGAATGCACTGTGGAGAGAAGTGGACTTAATCTTTGAAGAGCCTGTGCTCCTGAGATCTACTTCGTTCAAATTCCATTTAAAAGAAATTTATCCATAGACTGCCTGCTCATGTGTACAACTGCCATGAATAAATTTTTGGATTTTATTAGCTTTGTAGATACTTAATTACATTTATAGCAATGTATTTAGAATTCGGAGTGTTCTTGCTTTAAAAAAGCTTTTGATCAACGTAGATTTGCTATATTACTTTTCCATGTCATTCTTAAATTCCTGTTTTTCTTTCCTTAATCCTGCAAAGAATACGTACTAAGTGTAGAAAATTTAGAGAATGCCATAAGCAAAAGGCAGGAACTCCTGGGTCCTACTCGTAACGTTGTGTCGTGTGTGCTTTCTGTGACTCGGTGTGTCTGTAAAAGCACACCTGTGTGGTTTTTCCACTTAAGAGTTGATTTAGGAAAGCTTTAAATGTCAAGAAACTTGCATGTGCATAGGCAGCCCAGTCACGGCCAGGGCCAAGAGTACAAAGGCAGGCCTCATATCACATAGCTGAATATTTCAAAGTTATAAATCAAGCTCACAAACTGGTCAGTAAACTGACCTTCTATTCTCCCACCTTGACAAATATGCCTTCATTAGGACACAATTGAAAAGTACGTTTCAAGCTATGGTTTTTATTGCTGAAAGTGAGCAGATGATCAAAGATGAAGGATGATGTTGTTGCACACGTCTGGGTTCTGCTGATGGACCGGTGGTGTTTGCATGAGTAATAGACATATACTCCATCATATTTTCCATAAATCTATATCTATTGCCCTTATTTCATCAAAATCACTAATTATATGTTTTATTGACAGTAATGCCAAAGTAGAAATCCTTTCTTGAGTCATTGCGTTCTTAGATTGTTTTTTAATTAATTTCATTTTGGAGAAGGCCTGCTTTGCTAAGGCAGGACACTAGTTATTGGCACTGTCGATAAAATGCATACGGCAATATTTAGATTTAAAAAAGAAATCGGACTACATGTGATAGATTATTAATATTGCAGGAAGTACAAAATATTTTAATTTCATTATATGCCATAGCCTTAATATTGTGAATTTTTACTATTCAATTGTTCCTCCAACTTTTCAATGCTGTGTGTTATAAAGAAAACTGAAAACAGAAGTTAATTCATTAAAATCTGTTTTCAGCTCAATTATACCTTAATGCGTATTGGCCAGAAAATGGCCTAAATAAAAATGTATTTTGGGATTATGTGTGTCTGAATGTTTTCCTTCCTAGTTGTGCAGATGTTTTTATTTCCTTAATCTGATTTTGTAAGTGTTTTCTGGAAATACCAGTTTTGTTGCATACTTCGCATATAGTTCCTATTTGAT